>NW_012150840.1:931946-975418 GCF_000956105.1 Propithecus coquereli
CTTATAGCTGGAATTGACCAAAGATAGAAATTTTATTTCAGAAGAGCCAAACCCTAACGAAATGTGCAGAAGAAAAACTATTTTTTGTTGTAAGTCCCTGAGATCTGGGGCTTATTTGTTATAAAGTAGAAAAAGCTGAAGAATTCTCTCACTTAATAGGTGACAAAAAAAAATTATCTATTTTAGCCATTTAAAATAAGGATAATTCTTTATTTTTCCCTCTAGAGGAATATTATCTCTCTTTAATTATTGATCCCTAAATCTACCTTTGATTATCTCAGCACTATCTTGATATATATTGATATTATAGTTATGCACACATATACATATACACACACACATATATATATATACATGATGCATATACATATTGGAAAAATCCTAGCACTTTACAGATTGTAATCTATAAAGTCTATAGAAAAATACTCAATATGATTTGGCCCCCAATATTTTATTTATATGTATATATAAATAAATATATATGAAGTTCTGAAAATTTTACTTTTTTAGAGCCTTCATTCTCAGCCCTCATTCCTGGCTTCCCTGGAGATTTAGACAGATTTAGCAGGTGACTCCATTGAAGTCAGAGCATCTATCAGCTAAGTTTCCAAAATTCAGCTAAGTTTCAAACTTCTCTATTGTCAACAGCAATTTAATACCTGAATTTACCTGCTTGGCAACGAACAAGGTCATGTGCCTTTATGCTGAGGCAGCAGGCAGAATGACTTTGCTTTTACAAGCTGCATGGTCATTGCTAAAGGGCATGGACACTCCCAACTAAATGAATGACTTGGCCCACAGCAGAATTACCTTGGTATCTCCAAATGGCTCACTGCCCAACTCACTCATCATTCCCAGGGCCAAGACACTGCTTAAAAGGTCAGTAACATAACCTAATAAATGAACAAGTTCTTTCATATTTTCAGATCTTTAGTGCAAGAGGAGAAAGACTGTTTTAACTGTATTTTTTCAATTTTTAAAAGAAAAACATCTTTTGCTGAATTGATTGTTCTTGTAGAGATACTACATGGAAAATGGTATTCACTGCAGCTACATGAGCTGATCATGAGGGCAGGGCTGGCAGGCCTGGTGACAAATCCATTCGTTGTCATCAACAAACTCCTAAATTTCTACCCAGATGTGGAGTCCACTGTGACTCCCAGGTCACAAATACTGGTTGAAGAAACTGGAAGCTACTATAACCTAGCTTGGAGGATCTAATCTGGACAAGAGTTATTCCTCCAGGATGGATGAGTCTCTCACAAAGCGGAGGTTCAGATCAATAAGGATAGGTCATCAAGAAGCAACTTTTCCGGATTTCCTATTCTTGGCTCCTAAACCCTAAATATTAGGAACATTAGTAAGAGTTTCATAACTACTCTCAAGGGGCAAAGAAAGAGAACATTTGAGATCTGGAAAAATATGGAACTGCCCATTCTGAAAGAATGCGATTGCTGTAATGTCATTAAGTAGCCACTGCATACTCCTGAGTTTAGGTTTGGCTAACATTATTTACAGGGGAAGAGTCTCAATTTTTTGGTACACTTGTTCCTTAAGGGAAGAACTATCAGGAAAATAACATTTCACTTTCCTGTGAATAAATGCTGAGTAATGAATGGCAATCCGACTCCCTTCCTGTTCTTCTCACAAACATCTCCTCTTTCAAGACTTGGCTCAAATATCAGCTCATCTTGGTATGCATCATTAACCTCCCCAGGTAATTACTGGCCTCTCCTCTGTGTCCCTTGTTCACACCTTTATTGTTGTACTTATTATTTTATACCATGGTTATTTCTGGGCATCTTTTTCCCTCTATAGGGTGAGGATGTGCTTGAGACTACCATTGTATCTTGTCCATCATTGAATTCCCAGCTCTGAGCATAGCCCAGTACAGAGTACATACTGCATATATGTTTACAGAATTAAATTTAAATCTGGAGAGAAGTTTGTAGTAGCCCAACACAGGATTTGAGCTCTCAAATCTTTCATCAATGATATGTAGGAAATAATCATATCTATAGGTAATGCAAATATGGCAGAGATAGCAAATGCATTGAGTGACAGAATCCTCCCAAATCTTTCAAGAAAAATGGGTTTAACCTAACAAGATAAAATTTAATGGAGATAAAATGCAAGGACTGGTACTTCTACCCAAGGTGTCAACCATAATAATATGAGATAGAAAAAGGGAGTTTATTACTAGCACATATAAATAGAGATTAATGGGTATTAGATGATGCAAGCTTAACACAAATCAACAGTGTGATGTGGCTGACAAACCAGTGATGTGTGTACAGGTCAAATCAGTAGAAATAGGGTGTGCACAGTGAGGGAAGTCATGGTCTTGCTGTAGACTGCACTATCCAGTTCACATTCTTCTCAGAAATGTGCTGTGTGGAGGCATAACAATTAGAAAAAGGGGTTGGAGGAACGAGAGGGCATAAAAAAGGGGATAAATGGCACATGGACTTGAAACCACTCCGTGATAGTAGACAGCAATGGTAAGGTAGGGTCTGCGAAAGAGAAGATTCAAGGTTAACTATGACAGTTATCTTTTATTTTATGGTCCTGCATGACACAATCGGATTAGGGGATAAGTAGCATCACTATATGAGATAAACTTCTTATAGCTGGAATTGACCAAAGATAGAAATTTTTTTGGAAGGCAGTGAGTTCCCTATACTGAGAATGTTTATAAGGTCTTTTAATACTGGTTCTTTCCAACCCAGAAATTCTCTGATTCTGAGCTCTTTGATCAATCAGGTTAAAAATAAGTGGAGGCTCCCTGATTTCTAATAATAGGTGACATAATTATCAACACTTGATATTTTCTAATATTATGTCCCACCAGAAAGAATGAGTAGTTATAATAGCATGCCATTTTATTAATAGATTACAATAGCGGATTTTTAAAAATAAAGTATTAAGAATCAAGGTAAAAAAAACGTGACTGAAAGAGGCTTCCATCTTGCTGTAAGCACTAGATTTAAGCTTTGTGTACCAGATAAACTCACCACAGGGTTACACTTCTGAAGCATCTCTGAACTTTTAGTTGTAATTGGCAATCTTCATTTTACCTAAACAACTGGAGTTGCTGAATCATATAGTCATATTTTGATTCTTTTTGGTCTATCCATCATTCTTCTGGTATAGATTCAAATATGGGGAACAAGAAGAAATCTATTCAAATCTATTTGAGCTGGAAGCCTGTTGTCATCTACAGTGACAAAATAGATGCTACTGGAGACATAATTTTGGTGGCTGAAACTGCTGCATTTTTCTATCTCATCATGGCTAATATAAATGTGTCCTGAAAATTTATGAGTCAAACCAGAATATCTTTTCTAGGAAGTAGAGATAACTTATCTTTTTCTTAGGCGGTGGGGGGAAGTTGTTCCATCTAATATTGAGCAACCAACATATTTTTACGCACTTAAATTTTTATTAAAAAGAAGAAAATGTTGTAAATGAATAAAAAAGGTACATCTAGCAAGTTGATGTTAAGAATTTAGTGTAGGGGATGGGGAAAAAGTAATTTTTAGATTGTATTTCCTGGTCAGAGATTTAACTTCCGAACAGTAAAAATAACCAGTGGACCAAAAGGCAGAAGTTTGAGTTCTGTGCCCAGTTCTGCCATTGGCTCTTACATATTACATTAGCAAGTCACTTTCTTCCCTCATAAGAAAAGGAAAATAAAATTTCAAGGAGGAGAAACAGAATTTCAGAGAGGTCAAACAGACACAAAGTGATGGTCCACAATTTGAACCTAGGTCTCGCTAAGTCCAAAACTTAACTTATCCAATCTTATTTGTATCTTTCAGCATCAAATAAAATAACACTGATTTATCTTCCATCTTACCACACAGCATCTCTTAGGAAGGAAAAGAATCAGCCTTTTTTTGCAAAAGAATTATGTTCTAGAACAGGGATCAGCAAACTCTTTCTGTCAAGGGCCAAACAGTAAGTATTTTTAGGCTTTGTTGATCATATGGTCTCAGGTGCAACTACTCATCTCTACCCTTATAGCACAAAGCAAGCCAAAGATAATATGTAAGCAAATGAGTGTGGCTGCATTCCAATAAAACTATACTTTAAAAAACAGGTGGTGGTTAGGTGCCGTGGCTCACACCTATAATCCCAGCACTCTGGAAGGCCAAGGCGGGATGATCACTTGAGGCCAGGAGTTTGAGACCAGTTTAGGGAACATAGTGAGACCCTGTATCTACAAAAAAATTTTTTTAAATTAGTTGGGCATGGTGGCACACACCTGTAGTCCCAGCTATTTGGGAGGCTAAGGTGGGAGGATTGCTTGAGCCTAGGAGTTTGAGGTTACAGTTAGCTATATGGTTAGGCCACTGCACTTCAGCCTGCGTAAAAGAGTGAGACCTTGTCTCTTAAAAAAAAAAGGTAGTGTTATGATAACATCAAAAAGAATAAAAATAATCAGGAATAAATTTAATCAAAGAAGTGCAAGACTTGCACAATGACAACTACAAAACACTGTTGAAAGAAATTACGGCCTAAATATTAATAAATGAAAAGATACACCATGTTCACGGATTGGAAGACAATATTGTTAAGATACTCCCCAAACTACAGGCTGAATGCAATTCCTATAATTTCTACCAAGATACAAGCTAGCTGTTTTTCAGAAATTGACAAGCTGATTCTAAAATTCATATGGAAATAAAAGGGACCCAGAATAGCCAAAACAATATTGAGAAAGAATAACAAAACTGGAGGATTCAGATTTCCAGATTTCACTTACTACAAAGCTACAGTAATCAAAATGTTATGGTGCCAGCACAAGGCTAGACATATGAATCAATAGAACAAAACTGATTATCTAGAAATAAACCCTTATATTTATGGTCAATTGATTTTTTAATCAGGATGACAAGACAATTCAATGAGAAAAGAATAGTCTTTTTAACAAATGGTGCTGGGACAACTAGATATTCACATGCAAAAGAATGAAGTTAAGCTCACATCTCATGCTATATATAAAAATTAACTTAATATGAATCAAAGACCTAAATCTAAGAGCTAAAACTACAAAACTCTTAGAAGAAAACATAGGAATGAATCTTTGTTGCCTTTGATTAGGCAACGTTTTCTTAGATATGGCACCAGAAGACAAGCAGCAAGAGAAAAATAGATAAATTGGACTTCATAAAAACTAAAAACTTTTGTTTATCAAAAGACACCAAGAAGAAAGTGAAAACACAATCCACAGAATAATAGAAAATATTTGCAATTCATATATCTGATAAGAAGCTTGTATCCAGAACATATAAAGAACTCTTACAGCTCAATAGGAAAAAGGAAATCAACTCAATTTAAAAATGGACAAATGATTTGAATACACATTTCTACAAAGAAGATATATAAATGACTGATAAGCACATAATAAGATGCTCCACATTATTAGTCAACAGAAAAATGAAAATCAAAATCATTAGGAAGCCTAAATGAAAAGAAGATGTGAAGAAACCAGAATCCTCAAATAAAGCTGTTATAAAGACAAACGAACACCAATTGTAGTTTGCTGATTCCTGTTCCAGATCCTTTCATAGTTAACTGTGCCTCACTTACCCTATCTGTAAAATTATTGAATTGGACTAAATATTCTCCAAGATTGCTTTCAGGTAAAAATAAAATTTTCCTCTTTTTTTTAAAATTATATTCATAATTGAGATCCTGAGGCTCCAGAAAATCTGTCACCAACCATACAATTTGTTTTAACAGTTTTGCTAAGGTGTATAAGAACATTAACCGATTTTAGAAAATAATTAACAATGGTGGTTATAAGTAATGCCTTTTGATAAAGCATTGATTAATCATTAAGAAAATGAAAGCTAGCCTTTCCCAGGACGCTGCACTGCCTGGAAGAGCCTGTGCCAGGAGGACTCTATGTGAGACACTGCACGAAATGGCTAGTCCGCTCCCTCTTCAAAACCTGATGATCTACATCTACTCTAAATGTTAATAACTGAAGACAAATGTTTTCCTGAGTTCCTTATTGGAGGCTTGTTTATTTGGCTAAAATTTTCTAAGTCCATTTTAATACCTGTTGATATATCAAATTTTGTCACAACCGGTCCTGGGTTCCCTTTACTACTCTACCTATACTCACTCCCTTGTGTTTTCATTCAGTCTTGAGGCTTTAACCATCATTTTCTAGGGCTGCTGAAACCAAAACCTGTAGAGTCATCCCTGTCTCTTCTCCTGCCCAACATCCAGTTGGTCAGGAAATCTTCAAAATATTTCCAAAATCTGACCAATTTTCACTACTTCCACAAACTACTATCCTGGCCCACCATCATCTCCCACTTGGGTTCTGGAAGAGCCTCCTGACAGGTCTCCCTCCTTCTGCCCTTGCCCCTCTCCAGCCCAGTCCCTGTACAGCGACCAGAGTGAGCTCTTCAGGTTAGAGCATGTCCCTCCTCTGCTTACATCCCTGCGGACGGTTCCATTACACTGTCAGTCGTCGCCTTGCTGGCCTCCTTGCAGTTCTGTGAACACATCAGACAACTCCCACGGTAGGGTACTTACTGCAGTGTTCCTTCTCCTGGACCACTTTTCCCCCAGATGTCCACTCGGTCAAATTCTTCGCCTTCCTTAAATCTTTGCTCCACTCTCCTCAAGGAGTTCTCGCTCCCTGGACCACCCTGTTTAATATTGTGACCTGCACCTCCCTCTGCCACATTCCTGATCCCTCTAACCCTCTCTAACTTGTTCTTTTTATCCCTACAGTCATATCACTTTCTAGGATACTATATCATTTACATATATGTTTATTGGTTCTGTCTTTCTCTCCTTGCAATAATGTCCACAGAGTTTGAAGTACCTGGAAAAACAAAGATGATTATATCATACTCTTCTACCATCTGGGGGGAAGGAGATTAATAATACTGAGAGAAATCACAGATTTGAGTTTTTCAACAGCATGGAACTACAAGGAAATTATCTAGTCCAGTGTCTTCTCTTTCTTTTTTTATTTAAATGTTTTCTTTTGAGTTGCAGACCCCACAGAGAGTCTAATGAAAGCTATAAATCTTGGCCTAGCAAAATGCTCCTGTAAAATATTTGTATAATTTCTGGACCCCCAGGGACACAGGGTTCCAGGCTAAGAATTCCTGAATTCTAATTATAAGACTATTCCAAAGAATAGTCAAATCTCTGCTAGGTTCAAAGATCTACTGAGAAAATTATGCAACATTGCTCAGAAATCCAATTCAATATTTAACGACGTTCCCTCTTGGCAAACTTCTCCTTATGTCTTTGTGAGGATGGAATGAAAGAGCAGTAGGTACAATATGGTCTGTCATGAGGAGAAGGGGAACAAATGCTCAGAGATCTGAAACCCTGCTGGCACCTAAAAGAGTCAGCTTTCAGAGCTTCAAAGGCCCAAAGTCACTGAAAACTATACACTAGTCCCTGTTTCCTTTTTTTTTTTTTTTTTTTATTTCCCTGTTACCTTTGACAGAGGCCCTTACATTAGAATGAAATGATGGCTGGGTTCTTATGTTTTGAATTCAGCATTGTGTTGTGCAGACAGTACAGAAGTAAAAGGAAATTGGAGAAATAATCAAACTTCCAGTCACTAAGAGAGAGGAGAGGAGAGAAGGATATGGGAATGGCAGTGAAAGCATCTGGGGAGAGCCAGTGCTGGTCCTGGAATTTGACTTGCTGCTGCTACTGCTGATTTCCCCCAACAGTGTGATCAGGAGGAAAATCCGCCACTCACAAAGGCTGTGCCACACACCGCAGACACGTCATTCTGATGCCAACTGAGCATATTGGGTTGGGGAAAGGGAGAAGTGGGTAATCAGAGAGCTGGATCATCATTATAAACACTCAGCAAAAAGCTGCTGTTACAGCTTTTAGTTACCCCAACAAATACTTTCCTGGCTCTGAAAAGTGGTACTCGACTACATGAAAATTTTATATACAGTAAGGGAAATATGATGGGCTTATAACTCTCCTTTTTGCCCAGAAGTACCTTATTAAAAGCACTCCTGAGAATAAAGGAGAAATAAGACATTCAACAGCCTCCTCCTATTCCCCATCCCAATTTTAATTTTGCCTCCATGCAGGCTGCCATAGGCTCCTAGGAACAAGGGCAAGGGAGTCTATGCATACTTAGAAGTGAGTATAGTTGCCTGTCCTCCCACCCCTCCAACTTTTCAGGAACCCTGTGATCAGCCTCCACTGAGGTGGGCATTTATATTTAATGGTACAGAGGGCTAATGAGTCTCTAAAGTTATCCTGTATAACCAGGAAAGCAGGAAGAAAATGCATTCTTACTATTTGCTTCTCTCCCTCTGGTGTACTATCACTACAGCATCTGATAATGGTACTCGAGCTATTAAAGCAATGATTCTTTTTATGTGTCTCATTTCCCAGTAAGCCAAAACAAGTACTGTCATTATCTCAAGACAACCCAACCTTTCTCCTTAAGGTAAGAAAGGGGTAGGAATCATTATTCTCCTAATGTGTCCCCCTGCCCCAGACTTTTTGGAGATATGAGAAAACAGGCATGGAAAAATCAGAATACTCAGACATCTCAACCATCAACACATATATCAATGACATAGACAGGGCTGGGATAAGCATTGCTTTCATTATTCCTATAACACTTTATTGCACTAATTCATTTATATAATATGTATGTCCCTACGAATGCCTTGTGGGCAAGGACTGTGCCTTATTCATTTTAGCCTCTGTTGGGCCTCAGAAAATGATACCCACAAATATGGAGCTTTGGCATACTGAGTACTTTGAACAAAGAGGAGATCGAAAGGCCTCAGAAATAAGCCTTAGAAGCAAGGTCTCTCTATGACCTTCTCCTGCACCCCACCCCCTTTCCTTCCAAAGCACAGACAGGCGCTCTCTCTAAAGTTCCCTTTTCTGACTGAAGGGAGTTTATCCAGTAGGAATGCAATCATTTTGGACCCTCTCCCTGGAATCTACATTAACCAGAGAAGATTAACCCACATCACAGGAGAGGAAACTGAAGGTGTCCATGTCCAGGACACGATGTCTGGACAGACTTTTCACCTATTCTTTCAACTATTCTTCTAAGGGCTGAGAGATTTTATTTGCATAACAAGACAACCTTTGTTCACAGTGAAGTTCTGTCCCTCACCTTCCCATAACTTGTCACCACCTCTCCCAGAGCCCAGAGGAACTTTATTCCAGGCTATTGTCTGCTCTTCAGGCCCACTCACCTCCCCAAAAAATCATTTACTCTTCCTCTAAAATTGCCTATAGCTCCCATTTCCCTCTCCCCTATGAAGAAAGTATTTAAGTTTCAACCATCTGGCCCTCCTTTAAGTCTCATATTTTGTGTGGCTCCCATGTACATCTGTATGCCTTTTTTTCTGTTAATCTGTCTATTGTCAGTGTATTTCAGCAGACTTAAACACGCAAACTTGCATAGAAGGAGAGAGAAATTCCCTTTGCCCCTGCACTTCCTCAGCCACATCCCAATGCAGTTGGGGCCCAAGACTTGATTCTTGAATGAATGGATGAGCAAGTGCACCCGTGAGTGTGTGCACACATGGGAGCAAACACACACAGGCCAAACGCACAGAGTAATACACATGAGTTATCCGTGATTCTAATTACCTGACTTCAGAATCTCCTTTGGTTCTAACGACAGGAATATTAGTTATTTCCATGGTGCTCCTTGTTCAGCTCTATCTGACCTTTAAAGAGCATAGGTAAGCAGAGATGTGCTGGACACCTTAACACTTCTCCCTCTTCTGAAATCCAATAGTATTTAAGATTGGCAGCATTTGTAGTGAAAGCTAATCATAATGGTACCTGGTGTTATTATTTAAATGTTCCATATTCATTTATTCTATCCCTTTGATGGGTTGAGGGTCGGTGAAGCATTCAGTAAAAAGAAAGTCCTGGAGAAGAGGTTCTTCGGTATTAGGAACCCAGCAAAGAAGTAGACATAAATAGGCGCTCTAACCATGTGCTGACTTAAAGAACTGCCAAGCTGAGTCAAGCCCAAGGTCCATCCAGTTCCAAAATGACAGCAGAAATTCTCCGATGGCTTTCAAAGAACAGATTTATTTTTCATCTGTATACCGTTCCTGGTTAATGTTAAAATATAATTAATTAACTAATGACAAAAGACTATCTTTAATAAGAGCCTCAAGGCACAGAGTTGGAGGGCACATTTGTTGTCCTTGTTAGCAACCTTAACACATTAGAGATGTCCATTCCAATATTTTATTTCTAGCATCAAGCAGGCCTTCTTTGACAGTCCTATTTAAGATAGCTCTCCTTAGCCTGCTTTATTTTTTAATTCACAGCACTTATTACCACCTGATATTATATTATGTGTGTTTATTTCTAAACTAGTAATCTCTTCCACCAACAAAACTCCCCAAGAGCAGGGAGTCTGCTTTGTTCTCCCCTCTCTCCCCAAGTGCCTAAGAAAGAGCTTGGCATGTAATAGGTTCTCAATAATTATTTACATAGTAACGTTGCTGAATTTACAAATGTTCACTCATTGAGAGTCAGGTGTCATTTGGCATACAGAAGAAAGGTCTAGAAAGGAGTTAACTGGTAATTACCTCTCTCTCTCTCTCTCTCTCTCTCTCACACACACACACACACACACACACACACACACCCCACTAAGCTGCAACAGAAGTCTTCAGGAAATGAACACCTAGAGGCAAGGGAACATATTCCTCTGACAACAGGCTCATCCCATGATCAGTAGGAAGACATAGAGCCAACCAGTATGAAAGATTTGGAAAGAGATTTGCTGTGTTCTACTAAGAGTAAAAAAAATAAGGGAATTGCTGCAAGTAAGCCAGATGGGGTAGAATGCCATGAAACTTACAGCAGATGGCACTAAAATATTAAACTAACATTTCCTTATGCTCCAAGCTGAGCTCTGTGTTACCAGTGATTATGGAGCCAGTATATTTAAAAACATGCAGATGAAAAAACGAATCCAGTATTATTAAATCATTCTGCTAAAATCAACTCCAAGCATTAGCACCTAATGTGCTTTCACACAAGGGATACGTTAATATTATTCAGGCAAGGTTATGTCTAACAAAGCCACCCAGAATAGGAGGGAGAGGAAAAGCCCACAGTCTAAGGAATCTGTTCAAAAACAAGCTCAGTGTGGTAAAGCGTGAAAATCTGCTTCTCTGATTTCCATAGCAACAGCAGCAATCCTCAGACAGACACTTGAAAAACCAGATTTGTTTTTCTCCTTTTCAAATACCTTTGCATGATATTTTTGGATAATGTTGAAATACAACTGACATTACATAAGGTGTAAACACATTGCCTGTTCCCATTGCTTCAGTATTAGACAGGGTGGCTCATCGTTTTCTCACTTAACCCACAGTGCTGATTCCACTGGCAACAGGGCAGCACCTGGCTCTCTGGGAATGCCCCAGAAAAGTACTGTCAACTGAAAGTCAGGCTCAATAATATTTATAGGCTGGCATGAACTACCCGGTTGGAGGAGAAGGTACTCTCAAGATTTATAAACCATGCTAAGCAAAAGGCATATTATCCATCTGCTTTGCAAATATTATTTAAGGCTTCCACCTAAAAAGCAGCCACAGAATACTCATTTACTCCCTCACTGAATCTTAGGTATAGAAACAATCAAGTCCCAGTCACTGAGAAATCGGGAAGAGATTTAAAAATAGAATCATGTAAACAGGTGTGCACCAAAGAATCCTATCAACTATTCTCTGTGAGTTTAAAGATTTCATAATAAAATATTGGGAATAAAGGAAATATTACACATCTGATCAACATACAATATACAGATTGAGAAAACTTTCTACTGTTCAGTGTAAAAATGGAAAAATAGAAGTTGAGAGATATTTGCTCATTGGCTAATTAATACTGACCAATTGAAGGAAAAAAAGTTTTGGAGGATTCTTGGGAGAATTTTAATATGAACTGGGAATTAGATGATGTTAAGATATTTGTTTTATCAAGTGTAATAACAGTCCGATGGTTATGAAAGAAAATGTTCCTAATTTTAGAGATGTACACTGAAGCATTGAAGGGTGAAATATCTTGGTGGCTGTGACTTAACTTTAAAATGCTTCTCCTGAAAGTAGACAAAAGAAATATGAAAAAATGATAATTGTTAAATTTTGTTGATATATATGGAAGTTCATTATACTATTCTATGTATGCAACTTTGCAGAATAATCTATTTAAAATATCTTGAACAAAAATAGAACCATGAGTACTCATTTCAAATCACAGATGAGAATTAAGTATTTGAAGGGCCAACCTTTACCTTGTCTTCTTTAAAGGATGATTAAAATACATACTATTTTACAGATGACAATTCTTTGTCAGTGCTTGTGAAATACCTTATGTGGATTTTTGGAATGAGTTGATGCACAACTATTTTTTAAAGTATGTAAATAGTGGACAAAAAAGATTAAGCAAAATGCACCCAATAAGCAAGTTGCTACAAGAAACCTCCCTACATGGAGATAAAAACTGCATAAATCCTGCCCCCTGCCTGGTGCCAGTCCAACCTGTCTGTAGGAGTCCAAGCAGAAAAAAGACTGCCCTGAACTGCAAATATACCCAAGCTTACTTCCCACTTAGGATCACTGAATGCATATAACAAAAATGAGAGAGTTTTTTGAGAGAAACAGCAGTTCTCCGAGGCACTTTATGTAAGAAACAGATAAACCCGCAAGGATTTGTCTACCTACTCTAGAAAGGGGATTCCATATTTATCATGGTGACAACATAACTAAACCTTGCTCCCAAATACTACTTCAAATATTCCTAGAGAAACTGATTGTTCAGAAGGTAGCTTTCAATAAAAAAGAATCATAGGGATGAATCTTCTCTGGGTGCAGTTTCACTTTGGGAAACAGGAGATGGGAGTCTACAGCACTCCAAGCTGGCCGCAGATTCAGTCCTTTTTAAAGGGAAGTGGCCACAGTGGTCCTTTTTGCAAACTAATCTTGCTAACATGGCCACACCTACTAGGACCAGATTTGGAGGCTTGAGCTAAATGTTGACCATGAGGGGGGATAATGTCCCTGAGGTCGGCTGTGATAAGTGAGCTCCACACCAGGTGGTGACAAAGCAGCCCAGTCAGACTGTCCCCATCCTGAGTGTGCCAAAGGAGGGTGAGCTGCTGACTGAGGGCAGGAGCAGGGCAGGCCTGCCATGGCTATGATCCACAGGCCCCCCACAGAGCCAGCCCTGGAAGCACCAGGCCAGGGGACTGATCCACGGAGGATCCTTGAGTAACCCCCATTACTGACAGTAACCTGGATGTATCTCCTCATCTAGCATAGAAAACACAATCCAATTATAGAATGTGATAATCATTGCTGCCGTTTACAATGTGCCAGTTCTTCTACCAACCCAAGTGCCTTAAAAACATTATTCAATTTAAATCTCATTACAATTCTAGGGAGTAGGAATTATTAGCCACATTGTAAAGCTGAGGCTTGGGAAGTTTTATGCAAATAAGAGGTGGACCCAGGCTCAAACCCAAATCTTTGTTATTCCAGAGCTCATGCCTCAATCCCTACATAATACCGTCTGTCTCTATACCAACCTTAATAAACTTGTTTTTAACTGAGTTCTGTAGTATTCAAAATAAGAAGCATTCACTGCAGAAAGTTTTCCATTTTATAGGGGTTATAAAGTTTCAATACAGTGGTCTTATGCAAATTTGATGTGCTCAGCTCAGCAAAGAAAAGGCTGAACTCAGGGATATAGTGATGTCACCTTTAGCTTTGCCAACTCAAATCTCTTATTGACTATGTCAGCTGAACCTCAGAAAGCATCTTTCTCTGCTGACTACATTTGCCCTTTCCCAGGTTGATCACTCCAGGAGTGCACAACCAAGAGATAAATGTTCTTCATGAGTAACAGTAGGCGATCCACACACAATGTTCTCTTCTTAATTGGCCTATTATTCTTTAACCTTTCACTGGACTCAATAAGATTTAAATGAGCTTTTGGAAAAGAACACAAGCTATAAACACACGGACATACAATAAAATCTCACAATATACTTCAGTGGCTTCAACCATATATCTAGAGTCCCCATTCATTTACTTATCAAATGTTGGTTAAGTCCCCACTACTCACTAGGCATCATTGTGGGCACTAGGGATACAAAGCAGCAAACAAAAGGTTGTGATCTCAAAGAGCTTAAAGTCTAGTTGGGAGAGACAGGCAATAAACAAGTAAACAAATGCACATCATTGTGCAAGAGGTCTGTGAAAAGGACCTCATCAAATTTCCAGTGTACCCCATGTGTCACGATGGGTAGAGGCATGTTACTATTATAATTCTGACCAATGGGCCATATGCAACAGTGACATGTGTCATTTCCAGGAGGAGGCTTTTAAGGGCTAGTGGAAACCTCTAGCTCTTTTCTTTCCCTGGCATGGCAACCTGAGAAGCCATATGTTGAGAGCAGTGGCACAGGAAGGAGGGAGCTTGGATCCCTTTGTAAGTGAATAAAGGAGAGCCCCCACCAATGAGCACTAGTTGCAAGCTAGAAATAAACGTTTGTTTATTTCTTAGCTAATGACTTATTAGCTAAGTCATTGAAATTTTGGAGTTTGTTACTGCAGTATGGCCTGACTACCAGAGTCAAAAGAGTAAGGAACACTTGAGCCTGGGTGGGGACAACAAATGGGACTGAAGATAACGAGACACAACAGATGGGGCTGATTCAGTGGTTGTGAATCCTGGCTGGACATTTTAAACCACCTGGGAGATACTAAAAAATGCTGATCTATAGATATTATGCTTAAAGATTATAATTTGGGATATGTGGGTGGGGCCCAAGCATCTATATATTGAAAAAAACACTCAACAGAAAATGAGTGTTTTCTGTTGAAAATGAGTGTTTTCCATTTTCAACAGAAAATGACAAATTGGGTCATCTAGCTTTAGGAAACCTCCCCAGAGGCGACATGTCCCACAATATGCTTGGAAAAGAGCTTATCAGTAAGATCAACTTCCTATAAATTATTGGAAAGCAGCCAGTCAAACTGACATAAAAGGAAAACCTACAAACTTATTAATTGAAATTTTATGGTGTATGTTGCAGAAAGCAGTCCTGCATTAAATCAGCAACTGGACTAAATTTTTCTAAAGCCCCATCTCATGGTATAATGATTATTAACATAAATATTTAAATTGTAATAAAATGAGAGGGTAAGCACTTAAGCTAAATTATCTCAATTAATCCTGATAAGACTCCTGTGATGTAGGTACTATTATTCCCTTTGAACACTAGTTCTAAAGGGATAAAATTGAACCCTAGTTCAAAGGGGAAAAAATTGAAATGCAAACAGGTTAATGTGCCCAAAGTCACATAGCCAGTAATAAGTGGTGCAGGTCAGATGCAAAACAAGTTAGCCCATCATTCCTTATCCCAGTGGAAAGAAGGATGAGCAATTGGAAGGATACAGAGTCCAGAGGGAGGGAATCTAGACAGGGGGCCATTGGTCGGGAAAAAGACCTTAGGCATGGGCTCAGGGAGCAGGTGCTGATTCTAGTTGAGGATCCCAATCCTTTGAGAACAGAATAGTTCACAGGCCACCAAAGCAGGATGGAAATTTCCGATGAGAATGATTCACTCTTTTTGCTCCAATTTTTTTTTTTTTTTGAGACAGAGTCTCACTCTGTCACCCAGGCTAGAGTGCGATGGCATCCTTGTAGCTCACTGCAACCTGCAACTCCTGGGCTCAAGTGATGCCCCCACCTCAGCCTCCAAGCATGTTCCTGCTTTAATTCTATGCTCACCAGGCAACAATAAGCTGATCTCTCCAGTAGGATGGAGTTCTTCTCATACATTTCCAGTGAACATTTATAACTGGGCATTCTGGTTTAGACCAGATTCAGGTAAGGTTTGGATCACTTACTGCTGAGAATGGGGCCTTGTATTGCATAAAGCCATGAGCTAGCCCTACCCGCAGGTAGCTCACTGGAGCCTTCTGCAGATTTAGGCACTACACCCAAGTTCAGAGCCTGTTATATACGAAGGAACCACACCCTAGCTAACACATAAAAAAGAACTGGTTGACCAAATGAAATCTGTATAGTGCACTCTTAAAAACGGAGAGTGTGAGGGACCCCAAGGAAACAAGTTTCAGGGAAGGCATGATCTGGAAGGGAAGCAAGGAGAGCTTGGGGCACTGGGTTCCAAAGTGGGGCCCTGAACAGCGGGGGGACAGTACAGAGGATGGGGACACATCAGTGATGGGAGGCAGGAGGACCCAAGATACTCAGCCTATTTCCCAATTTTGCCTGGGGCTGGCCCTAGACAGAGGGACTTCTCCAGTTCTCTTTGGTGTCTCTTTCACAGAAACATTTTGTGCTTCTGCTCTCCAGAGGGCACCAGCTACTCGCCCTGTGGTTATTAAAGATTTGTACAGTTTTTATGACGTTGCAGGAAGTAGCAACAAAACATCTTGAGGACAAGATTGTCTTTTTAAAATCTGCTCAGAATTACTATACCAGCAATTTTAGCAGTAGGGCTGGTTAGCACCAGCAAAGGAGGATGCAAAGGAAAAAGATATAGAGAAGAAGAAATTATAAAATCATGCTTTTGAAAAATTAGACTTATAAAATTATGGGACATATGCTCCAACATGCGTTCTAACTATAGATCTTTCTCAACTTTATATTACATCATAGCTTTTCCTGTTAGTCAGGATGATGCTGGCTAGAGGAACCCCAAAATTTCAGTGGCTTAACATGGGAGGAATTTTTTTGGGTGGCTAACTTAATAGATTGGTGTGAGTGTTTATTAGCAGGTAGCTTTCCACCAGGTAGTCATTTAGGGACCCAGGTTCCTTCCCCTTGGTCTAGAGCCTTGAAGGAGGAAAAGGCACAACCACGTGTGGCCTATCTTGTCTGAGCTGTGACCCACATCATCTCCACTCACATTCTACTGATAAGACAGAAGCTCACAGCTTCCCACAGGTGCAAGAGGTCTGGGAAATGCAGTCTCTGACTGAGCAGCCGCTTTCCAGCAACAACTCTATATCATGAAAGAGCAAGTATCAATTTAGTGGAAAGTTAGTCACCTTGACCCTTTACAAAATGGGCATCATATAAGTTATAGAGGCAAGTATATACAGGGGGAGAGAAAACTGATAGTTCAAGTGAGTGATCTTATGTCTCATCCTAGAGGCAAGTCAGGTCAGATTTGACAGATGAACAGTAAGGCTGGAACTCAAAAAGTGTCTCTTTCTCAGAGGACTTTTCCCTCAGGCTCTACAGTTTGGCTGTGAGATTTCCCCATCAACAAGGCCGTCTGTGTTTTTAGCTGCTAGTGGGCTCTGAGAGAAAGATGGTATCTCCACAAGAACTAGAATGTAAATCATGAGAGGCTTTATAAATCAAAGGCAAAGCCAAGATTTTTGGCTTTGGAATTATAGCACATTTGAATGAATTATATAAAATCTACCCAAAATTTTAGGCTTCTATTTTCAGAGGAATAGAAAGGTCATTAAAAATGTGGACCTCAACAAAGAGAAAGAAAATAAAAGGAACAAATCGACAATTAGACTATTTTACTTATATCAAAATTACCTAGAATCCATTTATTTATGATTTTCTTTATTTCCAACATTTGAGAAAATAGCTAAGATTCTGTGTAAAAGAAATTCAACTGTAAATTGGCTAAGATAAAATTTAAAAATATTAAATGCCTTCCAGGTGATCGGACTGAATTTCCAGCTGATAGACCATGCTGACACTTGAACAAGCTGCACATATTATACACCACCATAAAACTCCCATGTACATCGATATACATTCATGCTATTAAATTTTAAATCTCCAAATTCTAAAGCAACTTGTCATAGAAAAGGATTTAGCTTTGCTTATAAACAAGCCAACTACCTGGAAATCAATTTAGTTGGAAAAGGGCACTAGACGAGAATCAGTAGATTTTATTTCAAGTCCTGGTTCTCCTACCTGTGCAAAATCACCTATAATTACTGACTGTACCTTAACCCTTGACTTCAATTTGAAATAAGAGTGTTGATCCGAAAACTCCCAATTAGTAGAAAACTGTGGTTCATAAACTCCACATGGTATTACATGTTATGGTTTTGGTAGAGGCCAAACGGTCTAGCTTAAAATTAATTCTGCTAAAAACTAAGTTACCCATTTAGAAATATTTTTTGCCACTCTCTCCTTGTGCTTGTTTCAAGGAAAATCTGGATGGTGATTTAAACGATCAATTACCACAGAAATAGTCCAGCCATATAGACATTAGGTAAAAATCATTTAAAGACATATTTTCTTACATCATAATCCAGGGGCTCCGATTGTAAATTTCATATCATGGTGATTTGAGATGAGATTAAAAAGTAGAAGTTGAATATTTTCATCACAACCACTGGATGGCAACAGACATTAACAGTGAGTGGAGAAAATCAATACAAAAGCCACTTTTCTGCTTTCCTTGATTTCCTCTGTATTTTTAGATATAGAACCAAATAAACCTCCTAGAAATGTTAGGGAGAGGTAAATGAGAGTGAATTTGGAAGTACAAGAATTAGGTTTTGGAATACATGCTCTGGTTTTACAAGTGCTTTGTATGCAGATAAATCTCCTAAGATTTCAGCGCTCAGCCAAGAGTTGTAAGAAAATGAGGTGCTTGCCAGAAGGGAAAAGTTAAACCAGAATTCTGTATTTACCAGAATACGCAGCCTTGAACTGAATTATTTATTAGTTGTAGTGAAATTTTTCATCTTATGCAATAAAATCATGCTCGTTGCTCCCCATTTGTGAGTGGAAGCCTACAGCTCAACCCTACCTTCAGGCCTTCTCCCTCTACCACGAGTTTTCCAAGCTGTGGACAGAGGCCACCCAAAAGACTCCTCTGACTCAGGAAGCTCCAAACTACTAAGACAGTGAACAGTTAGCTCCTCTGTGTCCCCTCCATGTTTTGGGGGGACCTTCGCCCTGGAGGCACTGTAGGGAAGGGAAATGTTAGGTAGCACCCTCTGGAGTGGGCTGGCAAGGCCAGGGGATGCTTACATGATCTTTCCACTTCTCCCATGAGGAGGTGGAAGTCTCACAGTGAACAGTATACATTCATTCTAAACCCCATTTATCCACATGAACCATTTTAACCAATATCTAAGCCCAAACAGAAAACCCGATTGTCAGGAGTCAGGTGTAAGCCCTGAAAAAAGTTGGAGCACTAGAGGAAAAACCTGCCAAAGGTTATTGTGAGGACCTTGAGACATCAGCCTCAACACGGTCCCTGGAATAGTAATTCTCAAATTCTGGTGTGTCTACAATTCCCTGGGTAACTACTTAATTAACAAAGCAGGCTCAGCTCCTCTAGAGGAGAGCGTAAAATCTGTATTTTAACAAACTGCTTCTGATGTAAAGTGTCATCAACCACACTTCGAGAAACACTATGTAGAAAAACTAAATGGTTCCACCAAGTCCCTGATCCACTCCACCTGCCACCCACCCCCAACTTCCACAAGGAGAGGGAAAAGTCCTGGATCAATGCTTACCTGGCAGAGGAGGACCACCCTTTCAAACCAAGGCCATTTAAAACCCAGAAGGGCCATTACAGAGGGAGAACTGACTCAGAAATTGCTGAATAAACCCCAGATAGAGATCATGGTCAACTGTAGCCTTGAGCTGAAGTAACAAGACCCAGGGGTGTGCTTGACTCCACTTCAGACCCCGGTTTGAGTGACTGATTTAAAGCTACCTTTGCTCTGACTTTAACTTCCATCTTTTCTTTGCCTGTTAGTATAATGTTGATTCATATTCGGGACGTCCTTTAGAATTTCCAAAGCTTTTGTGATTTCATGGCCCTAGCCAAGCTTGTATCTAACTCTAAATAACCAACTTGTTTGTCCACAATCCCTGCCTGTCTCACTACATGTCTTATTTAACCTCCACAGGTACCATATTTGACCTTCATTTCAGCTCCAATTTCAGCCACCCAAATATCACTGTCATCTAAACATATTAAACCCCCTGATGCTTGGCTACAGAAATATGATAGATATAGTGCTCAAATTGTGAGAGAACATTTCAGTGCCATCGTAACTCAAATGGATTGTTTTTCCAACAGCATACACAAAAAACAACTTCAATGACTAATGAAGCAGCATCAGAGTTTAGGGTGTTTTTTTCCCATCATAAATATTTTTGCATCTCTATAATCATCATGTTGATAAAAACTGAAATATAATTTGAAAGGTGATGGGGATCCATCAACCCAAAGCATCAATAAGTCCTATTAAGTCCATCTCCAGAGCATATCTCAAATCCATCCATTCCCCTGCATCTCCATTGCTACCACCTCTGCCAGTCACTGTCATCTCATGCCTGCAACAGCTTCCTAACCTGTCTTCCGCTTCCACACTTGTCCTCCTCCAATCCTTTCTCCCTAGATAAGCCAATGCAACCTTTTAAAAAATGCAAAGGCAGTCATCTTACTTCCTAGTTTAAAAATGTTTCAGTGGCTTCTTGGAATGCTTGAAAAAGACCAAACTCAGCACCATGGTGTGTGCATGAAAGGGCAATGCCAATCTTCCAGCCCCCATTTCTTGCCCCTCCCCCTTTTGCCTACCACATTCTAGCTATGTCAATTTTTTTTCATTTCTAGAATACCCTACAAGTTTCTAATCAGTCCTTGCCATAGTTGACCCCTCAGATTCTTCCTTCTCAGAGGCCTTCTCTGACCTTCCCACCTAAGTGCAACCCACCACCAGGTACTCTCTCACACATCACTCTTTGATTTCCTTTCAAATGTCTTCCCCTCCCCCACTGGATGGTAAGCCCCACGAGGAGTGGATTCATGTCTGTCTTGGTCACCACTATATTGCTAGTGTCAGGTACATAGTATGCCAAATCAAGGAAGGATGAGTGGATGAACAGGTAAGGTCTGGCTTTGGCAGGGATGGCATAGCCTTGAGTAAAATTTATGTTGTCTTCATTACAAGATTGTTTCATGGTGTAGCAAAGATAGAATCTGGAAATGCAAAGACCATATCTATGAGTGTCCCATGCAGATTTTAGAGGAAAGTGAGGTCAGCATTTAAAAGGGATGGAGAATCCTCTGGAGCCCATCTTGGCTCTGAGAATTAGAAGTATGTGAATTATGCCCTCCAAGCCCCATTATTGTAAGTGAGGATGACTTACCTGAGGGAGAAAGAGCCTGGACAGGGAATTAGGATCACCATTTATTTAAATAGAGTCATTATTTCTTGGAGGCATAAAAATGTTTGCCATCTGTGAACTCTCTTTCCACAGGCAAGTTCGAGGTCGACTTGACTCTATCTTAGGAGCTAATCTATTGCCCTATTCCATGCCCAGGCCAACTTTACAAGAGAGTTGGGGTTTATTGTGTCCAAAAGATTTGGCATTAAAATACTACATAGGTATAATAAACATTTCAGATCTTTATACACACCTGGAAGGTGAAGTGTCAAGGATATCTGTCCCTAGAAATAGTAAGTTCTGGGGCCACCAAGATTCGGAGCAATTCTATCCAAGGCTGAGAAAGAAAACGCTTCCAGTGTCCGGAAGCCACCATTTTCAAAAACATAGATCAATATGCAATTGGAACAATGCTAAATTTGTCACTGCTTCAGAAGGAAGTCATGAATTGAGCTGGCTACTGGCAGCCTTATTCCAGAGATATCAATACCAGGAGAGCACCTTCTATCACTGGGAAAAGTCTCATAAAAGAAGCTTAGTTGCTTTGAATAGTCTATGGTGGAAAACACAATGTCTCCATCTAAGCATCTACATGGTACACACTGGCGCAGAAGCCAGACTTGATCCAACAGTTACTGGCCCATCTTGTTGAAAGCTAACATAGAGCAACAGCTTCAGCCATGAGGTTTAAGTCCTCAGGTTGATTCTAACACCTGTACCATGAAAGAAAGAGACTTTCCAAAAATCTTTACAGCCTGCTTGATTAATTCAGTGTCATGGAAGCAAATAAACATAGGACTAGAGTATAATGACCTTTTTTTATTTATTTATTTTTTAAATAAATAGAGATGGGGTCTCACTCTTGTTTAGGTTGGTCTCGAACTTCTATGCTCAAGCGATCCTCCTGCCTCAGCCTCCCCGAGTGCTAGGATTACAGGCATGAGCCACTGCACCTTGCCAATGGCTTTTTATTAGAATTACGGGAAGAAAAGGAAATGTGTCACACTTTGTTTGTCTCCCAAATATTTTAGGACAGAAGCAACATCTAGTATAATAATGAAAAATAATACAAACATCATAAGTGCTAGGCAGACAAAAATCTATTCTATTTGAGAAGACCTTCATCTGGTAGCTTTCCTGCCAACCATCCCTCTCCCCGCAAGGAAGAAAGATGGGTTTTTCCTTGCTACAAGGGGCTAAGCCCTATGAACTCAGGCTGCTGTAGTTGGTACCCACAGAGAGGAAGCCACGAGTGAGGAGGCTGCAGAGGCCTGCCTCCCAGGGCACGGGACAGGCACCTCTTTATGAAAGAGACAGAACCAGCTGAGTCCCCTCAGTATCTCTAATTTAAAAACATGATATACCTAAGGCACGCTGACCAAGGTGTTTTCTTACTAGAGGTCTGGGCTGCTTAGCTCATCTGCTTACAGCAGAAATTATCAACCTTTGGAGTGATTATTAAAAGTACAGATTTATGCCCCAGCCCATTCTTATTCTGTGGAGGTAGAGTGGGAACTGGAATTTTTATCAAGCACTGCAGGAAATTCTTTGGTACCCAGTGCCCAGGCAACACTTAGGGAACCACTGGCTTAAAGCAATAGTTCTCAGGCTGGGTCACTGGATGCATACTTAAGGGTTCCATAAAGAGAATTTTTACGTTGTGTGTTTTTATTTTGATGATTTTTCAAATGTTAAGAACATTCTGGATTATATATATAGATGATAATTTTATAGCCAACACTACTGCCAAGACTCCCGCTGAAGTGTTTACAACTATGTTGGCACTGAGTACTTTTAACTTTGTCTCAGACTAATGAGTCTTTACTCAGATCCAGAGTTTGTTCTTTTAAATTACTCCATTGCCCTCCATTGGATGGATGAATCAAAATTCATCTACTCAACTCCCTGGTGATGGAGTGCTGTTTCCAATTTTTTCATTACTATGAACAATGCTATAGGAAAGATTTATATGTATCTTCATATCTATATTTACACATGTATGTAATTTATATATTTTTTGTCCATCTTCTGTAGCATTTCTGTGGGATAAATTCCTAACAGTATTCAAAGGGTATGAGCATTTAAAACAATAAGAGGGTTACAGTCCTAGAGGCTGAGTGTTCACACCAGAGTGACACTCAAATGACATCATTTCCTTTGCTCAGGAATGGAAAAGAGGAAGAAAAGGAGCAGATTTTGGGAAATAACATGGACCTGTTGAATTTGGGAGGTCTATGGGCTGTCCAATAAACAGTGGGGCAATGGGCTTGAAGCTCAAAAGAGAGGACTTCTCCAAAGCGAAAGATTTGGGAAGTGTCACAACACAAGGCAGTGGGTGAGAGCAGCCTGGAGAGCAAGGGTAGGAGGTAAGAAGAAAGACAAGGCCAGAACTCAGGGGCGACACAGAGGAACCGGAAGGGAGGTAGCAAAAGAGATTGGAAAAGAGGTCAGAAAGTAAGAGGAGAACCAGGAAGGAGAAACATCAGTGAGACAAGAGAAGAAAAAGTTGTGAGAAGGAGTGAACGATCCCCATGTGAGCTGATATTGTCCCTGGTTTTACCATTAAGTGAAATAAGTTACAAAGCAGTATGTTCAATATAATATCACTTTTTGAATAAAAATTACACAAACCCAAATGCTTAAAGAAAATTTCTGAAAGGAACAAGAACAGCAATAAAAACAAAAGCCTGTGGTTACCTGAGAATCAGGAACAGGAGGGTGGAGCAGGGGAACTTTAACTTTTTATTTTGCACCATTTTGTACAGTTTGAATTTATTGTCATGAATATATGTTACTTTCTTACTAATGTTTTAAGGACTGACCAGCAGTATGATATTAGATTGCCAAAGAGGACAAGAAGATGAGATTGAAAAGAAGCCATTTGTTTGGCAAGAAGAGAGTCATTGGTGACCTTTAGCAGAATGGGTGCAGGGAGGAATGTGAAAGCACTGCCACAGCCTAAAACACTGCTTCTCAAGCTTTACCAAGCCTAGGAATCACCAGGGGATCTTGTCAAAATGCAGATTCTGATTCAGCAGGTCTTGGGTGGAGCCTGGGATTCCCCATTTCGAACAGCCTCCCACACGATATCAAGGTAGCTGGTCCAAGCGCTATACTTTTGGGTTGCACGATAAAGCAATCAGAATGGAGGGGATGGATGTCAGGGTGAAGGGACCACCACTTCCCAAAGTGTGTCCCCTGGAAGAC
Organism: Propithecus coquereli; assembly: GCF_000956105.1. Classification (NCBI taxonomy): domain Eukaryota; kingdom Metazoa; phylum Chordata; class Mammalia; order Primates; family Indriidae; genus Propithecus; species Propithecus coquereli. The sequence continues at coordinate 956,370 of NW_012150840.1, forward strand.
GAACCCTGAGGCACACTCTAATAAAGAAGATTCTATAACCAAATAGGCTTGGGAAATACCACATACCCATCCTGATGAATCCCACCGGGTATTAGTGTTTCATTGAGAATTTTTGTATTGGCTTTTCACTTGCGCATTCCTAATGGTTAGGGCTAACCTTGTAGAAATGAAAACGCATCCACCCCTTTAGAGTCTAATGTTCATAATAGGTCATCTTAGAAGGTGAGGGGGAGCAGAAACTCGGGGCAACAGGAGCTCAGAAGTGTATAGGAGGGAAACCAAAACATGAGGAAAGAACTGCATTTTATCTCTAGTGAAACAATAGTGGAGGTCTCTTAAAAGTGAGAAAGCTCCAAAAATAGACCTCACTGGGGGCACATGCATCAGTAAACCTGGTGTTCCTCCATGGCACATGCTAGAATGCCATCGGGTATCTGCCAAACCTTATTCTACATATTTCTAGGCCCTTCTGAAATCCAGCCCAGCAAGATGGCTCCAAAGCTGACGGATGAGCGTACTTGTAAATGCATAAACCTGAATGCATTTAACTGCCAGAGGCTTCAGTGGACAGGAGCAGGAAACCACAGCAGCTGACCTGACCTCACCACTGAGGGGTGCTGAGCTTGGCATGAGCACAAACTTACTGTCCACTCACAGTGATTAAGAACAGCCTGGGGGAGACTGGGCAGCATTGATCCTTTCTCACCTGCTGAGACGGAGCAAGTGAGACCAAAAGAACCTCAGAGCTCAAATAACCTGCAGGCAGCACTGAGTCACCTGCCCAGGACCGCCAGTTCTTGGCTGCCCCTGAATGGCCTTTTAGACTCTCTTCATAGATAGTGCAGCTGAGCAGTGAGTTTCAGTGGGAGACTGGATTTCAAAGGCCCTCAGTGCAGAGGAGAGTGGAGATTATTCACCCTGGCATGCCTTTATCTTTTGAAAAGACTGCCATTCCCCTGTCTCTACCTTCTAAACTTGGCAGCAGAGGGTCCAAGTCATATGGGGCAACTTGCACAGAGATTCAAATGACACCAAATTGGCCATAAAAGATGCTCTGAAGCCTGGGCATTCACAGCTGCAGTTTTCTATCCCCCCAGCTCTCCATCAGATGTCTGGTCCGTCAGTCCCAGCTGTTGTACTTGTCTCTCAAGTTTACTAGGGAGAGAAGCAGGCCTGCAAAATTCCCTTTCTCTTTAACTTTCAGATTTACATACTTTTGGGAATAAACATATTCAAACAGCACTGTGCATGTGGTGACTATCTCAGAAACATTAGTTATGGGATAAAATGGAGACATATGCCTATTATGTAGAGTGACATGGACACACGCTCAGGGTGACTCAAGCTTGACAGTCCCAGGGGACTGAAGGTTGTTCATGTCAATGTTTCCTGTGGCTCCCTGCAAACTGCAGGGTTCTCTCCTTCCACAGTCATGGTGGTGGCAAAAGAATCCAAAATAGTTTTAATATTCACCTAACAATACATATTCCCACTGTTAAATTTGCCTTCAAATATCCTCCCTATTGCACACACTATTTACACTTTAAACTCTCAGGAGAGTTATTCAGGAAATCAAGAGTCAATTATATGGGCCCCCACATGATGTCATGTGTCATGGTGCCACCAGCAACCATGCAGCAGGATTATCTTTTTATTCTAGTCCTCTAGGTTCTCCCACTCCAATGTGTTAATTTTAAAGAATTTAGAAGCTGGCTTCAATCTACAATGAGAAAGATTTTGTCCTCTATTTTTATATGAAGCACTTTAATTGCTATTATCACTGAAGCATAGACACAGGAAAGAGGGTTTACTCTTGAAATCATTTATCCCCAGAAGGCAAAATACTTCTAAATGGACAAAAAGTAGAAGAGATGGGTGGGAGGAGACCTTAAATAAAGCTGTGCTTTTAGGGTTTGTTTTAAAGTTCTACCTGGGTGTTCTCTATCCAGGAGCTGGGTAGAAGCTCTCTATCTTCACCCATAACAAACATAGGATGAGCAGGGCTTCATTTATTCATGTGATTCATTGATTCCTTTCCTGGATTTTATGACACAGCTGCAACCAAACGTGAATTATTTGGGGGGAAGAATCTCCTCTAGTGTCTAGACAAAAGACAAAATAATGACTTCCATTTTTCCTGCATTTGAAGACCTCACCCAAGATTTCTCATAGGGAGAACATAATGACCAAATTAAAATCATTCAAAGTTATAAGTGACTTTAAATCACCTTAGGTCTTGCTTAGGAACAAGAGAAACTCTGGAACCAACTTTGGTTCCTGTCTTTCCTGACTAGCTGGGACACAAAAACCTTATCAAGGCCCAAATCCCTTGCTTCTTGGGTAAGAGAAAGGACGGAGCTGAGCTCCACTTGGCCCACTTAAGAAACACTCTTGGCTGGCAAAATGGACCACGCTAATGGCGGGTCCAGCACCTAGAGGGGTTGTAGCCACTCCCCATTACTGAGAAGGTGGAATCGGAAAAGGGCCTGCACAGTAACAAAAGCATCACTTTCCAAGGTAGGAAATCCAGCCCTGGAATGAGAGGAGGGGCACATTCACTGGCTCATGGGAGCTGCGAGTGTACACAAACGGCCTCTTCTCTGGCACGTGGTCCAGCCGGGTGCGTAAGTCTCTCATCTCCCAACCCCCTTGGAAATGTTCTCGTGTCCCCTGTTTGACCAGCACTGGGACGACTGCAGGGCTGAGCCGGCACCGCCCCTGCTGAATACCTCGGGGCAGCCAGAGGGAGAACACTCACCACAAACCCCGATGCAGCCAGAAGAGCCCTCACGTTACCTTTTTGCTTGTTGAGAAACAGCAGAGGGGGCGCTGCGCCAGGACCTCGCGGCCCAGGGCTCTTCGCGGGGCTGTGGTTGGAACTCGCCGCTTCCGCGGGTTCCCGCTGCGGCGTGGACCCTTCGGGCGCCGGGGCCCCGTCTCCGGAGTGCGGCTCGGGGCCGGCCTGGGGGGACGGGTACGTGGGGAAGGGCCCGGGCGCGCCCTCCTCGGCCCGCGCGCCCGGCTCCTCCCGGATGGCGTCCAGGGCGCCCGGCTTCATCGGCGGCGAGTCCTGCTCCCGCTTGGGGCTCTCCTCGGAGGCCGAGGAGGCGTCGCACGACTCGATGATGAGCTCGCTGTCCAGCTCGGCCTCGCGCTCCTCCCTCAGGATGCTGTACTGGATGGACGGCGAGGCGGGCGAGGGCGGCGGGCCGCCCACGTGGCCGAAGGTCACGTAGCCCGAGGGCAGCGCGTCCTCGGCGGCCATCGGGTCCTCGGACACCAGCTCGATCTCAGAGTCGCCCGACTCCGCGCTGCTGGCCTCGTGGTCCAGGGGGCTGGGGATGGTCGGCAGCCCAGACCTGGCCTTGACCTCAGGCCTGTCGGCCGCCTGGCTCACTGGCCGCGGGCTCTCGGTGGTTTCGTAGGATAACCCCTTTGCTTCTTTAATGGCGGTGATTAGCTCGTCCTCAGAGATGCTGCATTTCCCCTGGGATTCTGCAGCAGATGGTTCTGTCGTCCCACAGAACGATGAAGAGCCAGAGAGGCACACACACGGACAGACAGATGGACAGAGAAAGAAGAAATAAAACAAAATTCCATTAGGGGAGATGTTTTGTCGTTGCTTGAGAAACACATATCTTATTAGCACGAAAATAATCTGTTTCCAGGGCTATGCTGGAAAGACAGGCCACCTGAACTAAAAGGCTAATGACTGTTATGGGCCAATTAATCAGTGTTTTACATGTCTATCTATCTTAATCTAGCTATTTTTAAAAAATGACCCAGCGATATCTTAGCAACAGAACTTGTTTCTTTTTGTTTCAATGCAGCATAGCTTCCAAAAGTCATCATTTTAATTTGATTCGTTCTCTTGGGGAAGTTTTTAAGTTTCACAGATTTCATCAGATAATCTGATGTATGTAACTCTCTAATTGGGCCCACCAATATCAACAAATCTGGAAATCATCCATTATTCTTTGTCCACTGCGTTCATGTTCTCTCCTTTAATAAAAAGAATAGGTGATTTGGAGGCATGGATAAAACTTGACTTCTGAGCTTTACTTATCAATATTTTTACACTTTTTTAGTTGGAAATGCAACTGGGTGGAGCAATGTAAGAGATAATTTTTGCCAATTCCACCAAGCAGACTTGTGCAGATTACCATAACGCATAATCCCACCAACCTTGCCCTCCCTTCACCACCCTTCACCTCCTCTTGAGGAGAATAAAACCTGAGAGTCACCCCTAGTCCCCTGGGTGAATGCCTGCCTTCTGCCTGATGTTTATCCAGATGGCCTCAAGACTACACTGGTAATCTTGCTGAGCTTTCTCCCCTGGGGATGAGAGATCTGGGATCACCATGACAACAGTGTTCAGGAGCTTGGTTTTCCCTTGCCATACAGCAGGGCCTTCTTTCAGAATATCTTAGACAGTGGTCCTTGGGTCCTTTTGTGAGCAAGAACTAGTTGGCATTTCTCCAAAGCTTTAAGGCCATTGAGGGGGATCTATGACAAGATCCTCTGTTGCTTCAGGATTGCGGGAGAACCCCAATGGATAAAACAGTTTAGATTTTTCTAATTCTATAAAGCAGAATTGATTTTATTCTTTATATCATTCATTCATCTATTATTTATTGAGAACCTAATATCTGTTAGGCCCTCTTCTAGGTACTTGGGATATATTAGTGAATGAAACAGATAACAAAATTTTTGCTTATATCCTAGTGGGAGGAACACAATATATTACATAAACAATATATGTAATAAGTGAAGTATATAGTATGTTTGAAAATGTTAAGTGCTATGGAAAAAAATAGAGTAGGGTAAGGGAATCCCTAGTGCTGGGACAGGGTGGTGATGAGTTTACAATTTTAAATAGGAAAGTAAGGACGGGCCTCATTGAGAAGGTAAACCTATATTTAATACTTGAAAGAGGTGACAGAGTGACTCATGAAAATATCCAGAGGAAAAACATGCCAAGCAGACAGAACAGAGAACACATAGGCACAGATGTGAGGGCTGCAATGATTTCCAGGTGTCACAAGGAGGCCATTATGTGTGGGTGAAGTGAATAAGAGGGACAGTAATAGGAGAAGAGGTCAGAGACTTGGAGGGGTGGTGGGAGGGGCAGATCAGGTAGGATCTCAAGGGGTTTTTATTGTGAGTGAAAGGAGAAGCCATTAGGGAGTTTTGAGCAGAGAAAGGATGTGATCTATGGGTTTTTATTTTTTTAGTAATTTAACAACCACTTCATTATCTTTTTAAAACATAATTTATGTTTTAAAAAAATTATCATAGGATCCTAAACTCTATTTATATAGTAGTTAGTTCCTTAATAAGTTGTGCACATAGTTCTTTGATTTCAAACAGCATAAGAGTGTAAAAGTTGTATCAGCTGACTCCAGAATGGTAGGCCAGAGCAAGGATAAAGAAGATAAGGAGCAGAGGCTACTGTAAACTAAGGAATGCTCTATACACCCAAAGCACTACCAGCAGCAGCATCATCACAGCGCATTTGCTGAGCATCTGCTATCTCCAAGAAACACATCTAACCCACAAGGACTCACACAGATTCAAGGTGAAGGGATGGAAAAAAAATTTTCACACAAACTGAAATGAAAAGAGAGCAGATGTAGCCATTCTCATATTGGATAAAATAGACTTTAAATCAACAATGGTAAAGAAAGAAAAAGATGATCATTATATAATGGTAAAGGTAGCAATTCAACAAGAACATAAAACAATCCTAAATATATATGCACTTAACACAGGAGCTCCCAGATTCATAAAGCAAATCCTACTAGATCTAAGCAAAGAAATAAACAGTATCTTCGTAATTGCAGGAAACTTCAACACCCCACTGACAGAGCTGGATAGATCATCAAAACAAAAAATCTGTAAAGAAACACTAGACTTAAACAGGACTTCAGAACAAACGGACTTAACAGACAATTACAAAACATTCTACCCTAAAACTACTGAATATATATTCTTCTCATCAGCACATGGGACATTCTCCAAGATTGATCATATCTTAGGCCACAAAATATGTCTTAACAAATTCAAAAAAATCAAACTTATACCATGTATCGTCTCAAACCACAGTGGAATAAAACTAGAAATCAATTCCAAGAGAAACACTCAAATCTACATAAAGTCATGGAAATTAAACAACCTGCTGAGGAACTATTCTCAGGTCAATGATGAAGTTAAGATGGAAATCAAAATATTGCTCGAACTGAACAACAAAGGTGAAACAAGCTACCAAAAATCTGTGGGATAGAGTAAAAACAGTCCTAAGGGGAAAATTCATAGCCTTAAATGCCTACATTGAAAATACAGAAAAATCACACATTAATAATCTAATGTCATATCTCAAGGAATTAGAAAAGGAAGAGAAAATCAAACCCAAAGTCAACAGGAGAAAAGAAACAAAAAAACTCAGAGCAGAACTAAATAAAATTGAAACAAAATAAAACAATACAAAAGGATCAACAAAACAAAAAATTTGTTCTTTGAAAAGATAAACAAAATCGATAGACTTCTTGCTAGATTAACTAGAAATAGAAGAGAAAGGACCCAAATAAGCTCAATCAGAAATGAAAAAAAAAAAAAGGAGATATTACAATAGATATCACAGAAATGCAAAATACCATCTGTGAATACTATGAAAATCTCTATACACATAAACTAGAAAACGTAGAGAAAATGGACAAATTCCTGGAAACACACAACCTCCATGACTCAATCACGAAGAAATAGAACTCCAGAACAGGTCGATAGTGAGCAAGAATGAGGGGCTAGCCGTAGGATGGGTAGAAGAGGAAAATTCAAGAGGCACTGAAGAGAGAGAAGTCATAGATTTGGAGTTTGATTCATGTGATGAGTGAGAAAAGAGGGGTGTTGAAAGTCACTCAGATATGGTGAGCATGGGCGAGTAAAATGAACAGGGATTCCGTACCTAGACACATGGAAATCAGGACAATGAGCTTCCTTGATGGGGCAGGGGAAGAAAATTCTTATCTTGGATGTTTCTTTTCTTTCTGGGGTACACATCCTTCCAGTTTCTCATGCAGGAGGCCTCCTCAGACTGCTAGGACTGACCAAACTCCTGCTTGTGTGAAATTCCTAGGAGACCATATAGCAAGGCAACCCACCCTTGAGCCATCTGGCCTGATGCTGTACCACTCAGGAGATGGGTGCCCACTCATTCTGCACAACTGGTAGCCCCTGGGCAGCTTTGAATTTATGCAATGATTTGATTAAACTCTGTCTCTTCACCCTCTGCCACTCTCCCTGACCCCAGACTGAAAGCACCGCGAGGGCAAAGGCAGCCAAGGTATATTTGTTCACTCTCATATCCGTTGCACCTGGCACAGGGTCTGGCATACGGGAGGTACTTGATAAATAGTGTTTGTGTGAGAGCTAGCTCAAAGTTTTAGAACCCTGGTTCTTGGTCAATTATGTGGCTCAAAACAGCCCTCAGAAATTCAGACATAGTAGAAGTAGGTCTGGATGGAGCCCAGGCATCTGCATTTTGTGACTCCAAATGGGATTCTAACAGTCATCTCCATTTAGGGTTGCCAGACTTAACAAATAAAAATACAGGACACTCAGTTAAATTTGAATTTCAGCTAAACAATCAATTTTTTTAAGTGTAAGTATGTCCCATGAAATACTTGTATTTTATCTGGCCACCCTCCCTCCAGTTGAAAACTACTATGTCAGAGCATTCAGAAAAGAAGACTCAGGTTCTTGCTTAATTTATTCAAGAGTAAGGATGATTCCAGACAACTGTGGGATGTGGGAGAAAAGGGACTGACTGATACGTTCCATCTTAGGCCTGTGAAGGTGCTGCCTTAAAAATAATTCACTCTTATTATGGGTCAAAAGGCACTTCACAGCTCTGATAGACATTGTCTTCTGTTCTTAATGGGAACTAAAAAATTAATAAAATGTTAGGATGAATCAGGAAAAATTTTAGAAAAAAACAGAAGTATCCCTACCTGTGTTTCAAGCCTTATAGACCTCTCACTGACACATTGGTTATTATGTATCAGGACTGACACAGCAAAGCTAGAAACGGTCAACTAAAATCATCCAATAGGATATGAAAACTGAGAATAAGAATCACCTCCCACCCCGGGTAATGTGTGCACTGCTGCTGACAGTCGCAATGATATAATTGAGAGGGATAAAAGGAAAGGTGAACGTGGGCTATTTCACCAAGTCTCAGGTGTTCATTCTTCACGCAGCATCCAGAAGGACCCTGTGAAAACCCATCTGATCCTGCCGTTCTTTCCTTCCTTTCCCCCACTCCAGCCACACTGGCTTTCCAGCTGCTCCTTGAACACCTTAAACACACAGCACGTTCCCAGCTCAGGGCCCTTGTGTTGGCCGTCCCCCCAGCCTGGCCCCCTCCTCAGATGTCTCCATGGCTTGCCCCTGGTGCCATTCAGCTCTCGCTCAACCATGTGCTCAGAGAAGTCTGTCCTCACCCCCAGCCCCACCACTCTCTAACACTTTACTTTGCTGTATTTTTCTTCATAACCATTATAACTACCTGATATTATATATTTATTTGTGTGTATGTCTTTCCATCTAGAATGCAAGCTCCAAGCAGGCAGGGATCTTCTTGTGACTCACCACTGCATCCCTAGCAGTAATGGACTAAGCCCAGCACGAAGTAAATGGTCAACACATATTTGTTAAACGAATGGATGAACGAATGAATGATGTCCCTTCCCAACTTAAAACCCTCCAATGGCTTCCAGTTGCATTTGGAACAAAATCCAAATTCCTTATCCATGATCTGGGCCCTGGCCACCCCTGCCCACCGAAACTGTGTTCTAAAAGTCACACTCCTCTCTTGTGTCTTTTCACTGTTGGCCTTCTTTCAGATCCCAAGTAACACAGCCTTGGGGCCTGTGCATTTGCTATACTCTGTGCCAGAGATCCCTCTTTGCCTTTCTCTGTGAATTGTGGGCTCCTTCTCCTCATTCAGATTTCAGATCACAGGTCAGCTCCTCAGAGAGGACGTCCCTAATCTGCTCACACCCAACTCTCTTTCACTATGTATAGTACTCACACTTTGTGAAATGACACTATATATTTATGTGTTTGTTTTTATTGTGTGACTCCTGTGACTAGCAGGTAAGCTCCATGAGGGCAGGCATCTTGTGCATCTTATCATTACCTGTGCATCTTACTATTACCCCATGTTGGAACTTAATCCCAATGTGGTAGTATTGAGAGGTGGAGCCTTCAAGAAGTGATTAGATCATGAGGGCTCTGACCTGATCCATTCATGGATTAATGGATTAAAAAGCTAAAGGATTGATATGTTATCACAAAAGTAGAACTGGTGGCTTTATAAGAAGAGAAAGAGAGACCCGGGAAAAGCATGTTAGCACGTTCAGTCTCTTCCACATGTGATACCCTGCACTACCTCGGGACCTTCCAAGAGTCCCCAAAAGCAAGAAGGCTCTCACCAGAAGCATCCCCTCGACCTTGGAATTCCTAGCCTTGGACTTATTTAAGAAATAAATTTCTTAAATAAGTTTCAGGTATTCTGTTATAAGCAACAGAAAACGGACTAAGACAACTCAGGTTGAGGAGGAAAGCTAAGCTATAAGCAGGCAATATCTCCCTCTTTGCTCTGAACTGTAGGGCCATATGAGGATTTTAATCTTTAATCCTTAACCCAGTATGTCATCCTTGCTCCCTGCCCAACCTCAAATGAAGAAAGAAATATTTTACAAAAAAAAAAATTTGATAGGACTTTAAGGGAAATCCTGGATTTCAACCTTTGTACAATGGACACAGGCTAAAAAAGTTGCATGTTAATTAAATTAGTTTAAGTGAGATTTAAGGGCACCATATAGTAAAGTATTTTTAATGCAAATTGTCATTCCTTAGTATGTGTTTTAGGAGTTCAGATTTCCACATGCTGGGTTTTCCCAAGGCAAGGAATACCAGGGCCTTTACCTGTTCCAGAAGACGGAGGGGTGACAGATCCTGGGCTGTCATCTTCAGGCTCTGAGACAGTGACGGTGGGGACTGTGTCAGGACTTGGCTTCAGACAGATGTCTTGTTTCTCGGAGGTCTTCTCCTGCGCGGGACTTTCAACAGAAGGTTCTATCTCCGTCAGAGTGATTTTGACAGGGGCAGTGATCAGAGGAGCACTGGGCTGTTCTTCAGAGAGATCATCTATGTAAGGAGCAAAGGTGGATTCTTCAAATAAATGGTCCTTGATGATTTTTCCCTCCACAGGAGCCGGTTTGTCAGGTTCACGGACCCTGTCAGGTTTTGTTGAGATTTCAGTGTCCTTATTCTTCAAGTTCAAGTCTTTACCTTCTGATTCTGGGTGACGTTGCTCCTGCTGTTTCACCTCCTCTGGCCTGGTGATGTCAATGTATTTATAGGCTTCTGCTTTCATCTGGCCCAGGGGGTCTGCTAAGATCTTGTTCACTTCAGTGGATTCTGCAGGAGTCATCTCTATTCCAGAATCAGAACTAAATAAGCCATGAGGCTCTATCCCAGGCACATCGGGTAAGGAGGGGCTGGGGGCACCCAACTCCTCAGGGCTCTCTGAAATGGGGACGTGGCCATTTTCCTTCTGAAGAATTCCAGTGAAGTATGTGGAATCCTCCCGAGGTGGGTAACAGATGTCGGAAATTAGAGATGTGTAACACGCTCCTTCCTCGTCTTTTGATGTTGTTGAAAAGGTGTGGTCCATGGCACTGGAGACATCTGCCACACCTATGAATCCAAACAGCAGCAGACAATGAGTGGGCACCTGGTCTCAGTTCCCTTTCCTGCCTAACCCCCGACATCCCACCTCTGCCTTGTAGAAACACTGCATCCTTTCTCCTCAAGGCCTTGGAGTTCCCTCAGAGCTCCCTCAGGGTACTGGTATGTTACTTTTCCTTATCTCTCTGATAGTCTACAGTTCTCATATTTTTCTGGTGGCAGACCCCAGAGGCTCACATAAGCTGCCCAGATAAGTTGGGGACAGATCCCAGAGAACTAGGAAACTTATTTTCACCATCTACTACAGCAATACACAGTGACTTTACCTTACTCAGTATTATTAAAAAGAAACCCTCTTTGTATCTAAAGCACTGGCAGCTCTTTAAGTAGAGATGGAAATATAGGCTAACTCAGGTTTGTAAATGCAACAACAGGATAGTCAACTGGGTAGAGGAACTGCTCTTGGAGACTCACAGAGCTGGAGAGGCCTCATGGGACCCTCTGGTCCAGGCCCTTCATTCATGGACATCACACACACATGCCCACACACACACACACACACACACACACACACACACATATACACAAACACACACAAAGTATGCACAATATAAAACCCTTAAGACATACTTGAAGAATATACCAGACTAGGGCACCAACTCATATAAAAGAGATCAAAGTAGTGACAGTAACATATCAATAGCTAACATTTGAGTGCTTGCTATGTGTCAGATGTAGTTCCAAGCTTTTCATTAATATTGACTCATTTAATCACCAAAGCAATCCTACAAGGTTGATACTATTGTTAGGCTCATTTTACAGAAGAGGAAACTAAGGGCCAAAGAAGTTAAATGTCTCACGGAAGATCTCACAGGCAGTAAGTGGTAGAGCCACTATTCAAACCCAAGCAGCTTAGAAGCCAGGAAACCTCCCCTAATGTCCTTTGTACCTCCTCAAATCAGATTGTGAAGTTTTTTAAAAGTGATTTTGATTCAGCATTATTACAAATAAACTTAACTTTTTTCTTTTCCTAGCTTTGTTGGTTGCACAAGCTCTTGTTTGTTTATGAGGGAATAGAGAAGCACAGAACCTCTTTGCAGTTCTAGCACTCTCCTGCCCCAGTACCTTTGCACTAGCTGCTTTCTTTTCTTGGAACTCTCTTCCCTCAGATTCCTGTATACCTAGTTCACTCACCTCCAAGTCTTTGCTCAAATGTCACCTTCTTAAGGAAGACAGCCCTGAACCCTCTATCTCAAATTGCGACTCCTCCCCTCCCTATTCCCTGGCAATCTTGTTCCCTTCTATCTTCCCTACTTTTTCTTTTTTCCATATCACTTATCTCCTTCTAACATACTGTGTAATTAACATATTTATTTATTATGTATTTATCGATTGTCTCTTCTTGCTACGTAATCTCCATGAGAGCAGGAACCTCTGGCTATTTTGTTCACTAATATAGCCCAGCACCTAGAACAGAGCCTGGTGCATACTAGGTACTCAATAAATATTTGCAAAATAAAGGAAAATGATTATGAAGTTTAGACTTAAGCACAAATATCAGGATTATGTGAGAAGACAGGTTGGAAAAGTCCCCCAGATTGCTAATGATACTTCATTCAGCAAATGGCCTAATTTTGCGAGCAACAGACCAGTTCAAATCTGTACATTTCAACTAGGCTTCTAATTATACTTCCTTTGCATATGGCAGCCTCTCTTTTGAAGTTAGACCAAAAAAGCTCAACAGCAAAAGAAATAAGGAAAAGGAATTGCCTAAGTATACATAGACCACCAAAGGAAAAGCTGTTACATTTAAATTCATGTGTGCACACACACCCTTATCCTAAAGAATTCCTGAAGTTTCTTTCATTATATGCACCCAGCCTATATGTAGATCTCACTGGAGGCAGGGAAATCAACCTGAGATATTTCACTACAGATATGTGGATCCTGGAATTCTCTACTACAATTATTTGGAACCACTTGCAGGTGTTAATAAGTAATTGTTCACCAGAAAGTAAGGAGAGGTTTGTCCATGCATATGAAGAGTATTGAGATGTGGCAACTGGGAAGGGAATGCTCTCCTGGAGAATACACAGTAGCTAGTTTCCAGGGCTGTGTCACTGCAAACTAATCATCCAACAGTCGCACAATGCTTCCACTGCAGGGGCCACCACAGGGGCCACCACATCACCTATACCTGGTGTGTTGCATGTCTCTCAAGCCCACTGTCTCCTGCCACGAGAGTTATCACGCTAAACACAAATGTCACTTGTTCAGCACTCAGCCCCAGGGCCCTGCCCTGCCTCACTGGATAATCCTTAAACTCTGCCGCCTGGCATGCTCGACAGTGTGAATTCCACTGTCACGGTGCTGTCTGCTCTGCTCCTCTCACTTACCCTCCAGTCCAGGCATACAAAGCCCTTCACAGTCTCACATGCGATGCAACAGCTTTTCTAGCTCGGTCTTCCACTCTTCAGTGCAAACTCCAGGTTCTAACCTGCCCATCACTTCCCCAACACTGTATCCTTCTAACCTCCACATCCAAATTTCTGCCCTTCCATCTCAAACCATCAAACATTAGAAGCTTTAAATGACACCTTCTCCATGATGGATTTGCTAACTGTCTTAGCTCATTCTGGCTGCTACAGCGAAAATATTACAAACTGCATAGCTTATAAACAATAGAAATGTATTCTAGGGGCTAAGAAGATCAAGGTGCTATTGGATTCAGTGTCTGGTGAGGGCCCACTTCCTAGATGGGTGTCTTTTTGCTGTAACTGTACATGGTGGAAGGGGTGAGAGATCTCTATGGGGCCTCTTGTTTAAGGGCACCAATCCCACGCATGAGGGCTCTGCCCTCATAATCTAATCACCTCCCCAAAGCTCCACCTCCAAATGCCATCACCTTGAGGGTTAGGATTTTAACCTATGAATTTTGGGGAACAAAAACATTCAGACAACAGCACTAGCCATGCGTGCAGGATCTGACCCCTTCCTATTGTTCTCTGTACTCATTCTTATAGTATAAACTGAATTTATACTGCTCATGTGGCATATACCACAGGTGACGTATATATGTACATGTTATCTCTTGCTAACCTGCCAGCTGCTGAATATAAGGCTTATGTCTGGCATGCTATATTGTACACAATAGGCATCCAATACAAAATAAATAAATGGACCAAATAGTCAATGAGTGGGTTTATTCTATGCAGCTACTGAGAACAAACTGAGACTAATTAATGCAAGTTACAGATGGGATGTTTTAAATATGTTATGTGTAAACAGTCTAAGAATTTGAGTTATCTCACAATGGAATGGAGCTGAATCTCAGAACAAGAGGGTTCTGATCCTAGTAGACACTCAGGCAGAGAGAGGCCCATCACCTGTATTGGCAGAAGCCAGCACTTTGTAGAAAGCTGGATGAGACAACTGCAGAATTCGCTTCCAACTTTCCATGTTTTTTTACTGATTGTCTACCGCTATAGTCTGACACAACTTCCTTTTTACTTCATCCTTTCCTGAAAAACAAAATCAATATAATTTTCCCCAAGGTGATGCCTCAGAGAATAGGGGCTTATAAGATGTATAGTAGTAATTAAAGGAAGAGAACCTAGATTATATCTACATTATTTGAGAGACTGTAAGTAGAATCAACAATTGGGAAGAACTCTCATCCCTAAAATTCTTACCCTACCAGGTCTGCCTTGCTCAGAGAACCCAGCATGAAATTGGAAGGATCCCTTTGCCACACTCTATAAATATTACTAATTAGAGAAATAGGAAGATGAACAATGTCATGTGTGTAAATCGCACATTTTATTTTTTAAAATGTTTTTTCACACATTTTAGATGGTAACATGGTAGAACCATCATAAAAAATGAATAATTCAAATACTTTGAATATGGTTATGTCCCATTTTTGAAAATTGAGCTGAATACTCTGAAAGATTCTCAAGGTTCTGACTTACTGAATTTGAAAATATTATATACATTATATGGTGCCTATCAGATAGAATTAGTGTAAACAGAAAGTCCTCCTAGACAGTAAATTATGTTACAGCAGAGTCCTGTGGGGATTGTTGGAACTGAAAAGCAGAACTGCGTCTTAAGGCTCAGGAAAGCCAATTAATTCTTGTCAGCACTTCCTGCAGAGCTGGGAGATGTGGGAACTGAGGCCGAGCACACAAGCCAGGTGCCCTAGGTCGGAACCCATATTGTCACGTTGTTAAATAAAATCCACTAAATAAAAGTGCTTTCCTTGTCTATACTAGAAATTACTACACACACACACACACACACACACACACACACACACACACACACATACATATAAAACCAAGGATTCCTTGGAATATCTGATTTTCTCATTCTCTCCAGTTGTATCCTAGGCCACCTAGAAGTCTAATTCATGAGGAAGCAGATGTACCTCAAGAGTCAACAACATGTGAACCCACAGATGCCCTCTCAGCAGGTGGCTGGACTCAGAGGGCACAGCAAATTCAGTTACCTGGATGCACTTACAATGGCATTGACTTTCAAAATTTCAATTTACAAGTTAGCTCTCCAGGAAAGCACTTATAATAAAAACTGAAGGATCCATAGGTCACTATTTCTAATCAGAAGCTAAGTAGAAGGATGAAAATAAGCTGACACATTACCATCAAATCACAATGCATTCTGATAAAATCAGGCTTTTGTAATCCACCAATGTCATAGATCAGAGAGACTAACCATGAGGCAGACAAATTCAGTAATCTCATGAAGAGTAGGTGTTTTATTTTATTTTTTTAAATTCTCTGGCAATACTAAGGAATGGGATGACAAAGATGACTTGCTGAAGATAATTTTACTTTTCCCAAGGAAAGCTTCAAGCCTAAAATCTTAATTTTTAATGCTGACTCATCCTCACAGAATGGAGCTCATTCAGTTGGTGGCCTACAGCTGAGGCAGTTTGTGTTGTGGCTCAACCACTATCAGTTGTGAGACTCTGGGCAAGTTAGCTGCTTAGAGCCTCAGTTTATTTATCTTTAAAATAAGGCAATAATAGTTCCCACCTTATTGGGATGTTATGACGATTAAGTAAGATAATACCCTTAGATCTTTGCCTAGCACATAGTACACCCTCAATAGATGAGAGCTATTGATTCTATTATCATCTCTATTTTGCAGGAAGGACACTAGTCATTTCCAACATATTACCATCTGAGCATTAGTTTGTTCCTTTATCTCTAATGGCATGTTATCAGGGTAGTTTGGCCCAGAAGGCATTTCATGAAGCCAACCCATACTCATTCTCTCTGGGGTCTGCTTTAGATGCTAAAATCCCCAGAGTGCAAGGACACAAGGACACACTGTCTACACAGCTCCAGGAGCAGGTGGTGGTTCATTAAGTACTCTCTAGGGATGAAATTTACGTAGATCCTGTCATGACTGTGATGATGACGGACTTGAGCATGAAAAGTTGAAATTCACCAAGACTATACACAGAAAAGGAATGAGAGGGTTTAGTGCCCACAGATGAACTTTTCCCTTGTGGGTAGAGCCTATTCTTATGTGTCAGGGTTGGGATAAGGGGTCTGTGGTTTAAGATGATACTATCATAACTCAATAAAGCTCTTCTTACTGCTCTGAAATGAAAACATAGAAAATTCCAGAAAAAAAAAGATGGACTATACCAAAAGATTTTCTGAGCACAGAGGTAGAAATGCTCTATTAGAGAAATATCTGGCTTACTCTTCTCCCTGAAATTACAAAAACAAAAAAACACCAATTATTGTTTGAATGAGGCCAATATTAACTGCTGTGTTAAACTAAGGAATATTTTTCAAAAAGTGGGGGCATAATGAAAAAAACTGTAGAGGAGAGGAGGTGAGATGGCTGACCAGAGACGTCAGTCACCAGATCATCTCAGAAAGAAGGAAAAGTTTTACATGAAAAAAAAACATAGCCCAGGTATACTTCTGAGAGAAAAGTGCCAGAACCTACTGGAGATTCCACAGAAAGAAGTTGTGCAGAACAAGAAGGAGCAAAATTTCAGCAGAGATCAACCCCCAAGGAATCTGGAGCACTGTGGAAAGGCTGCTGATGGTAGTTCTCACATGAGTTGGCACAGGTCACCCCAGGGACAATTGAGTCCCTCGTACAGCTTGTACAGCCTATTACATCTCTCAGGAGTTGCTACTTCCCCTCCATTGGTGCATCTACCAAACCAAGGCTTCCAGAGAGAGTGGGGCTCATGCCTTTCCTTTTAAAGACCCGCAGCAGACCAAGGGGTGCTCAGACTGTGGGATCCCTACTCAACAGCCCTCCCTGGTGCTGTTTGCCTGGCTGCTCCAGCAAAGCAGGGCACACCCCAAAGCGAGGGACATTAAGCCTGCTTGAGCACTCCATGGGCAACTCAGGACAAGCACACTTCTCCCTGGAACGGTCAGGGATTAAACTTAGGGGATCAGAGGACAGGCCCGCAGGCTAGATCCTGTACCCTCAAGACCTGATTGTATTGCTCAGGGACACAGAAGGGAGAATTGTGAGCTAATCTTGCAAGGTGAGGGAGCTCACGTGGGCAGAACTAAAAGGAGAGTGTAGTGTGGGTCTAAGCTGCAGCACACTCGTGGAGCACCCCTCTCCCCACAGGAAAGCTGCACTTTCAGTCCAGGGCAAGATCCTGGGCAGGGAAGCTCCCAGCCTGCAGTGCCATTGCTGGTGAGCTCATTTAGTTTGGGCTGCTGCTTGTAGCCAGACACCAGAAGGTGATACTCAAGGCAAGGGAAGAGGAAAAGAGTGAAACCCACTTACAACTGCCAGACTGTGAATCCCAGACTGTCCCTCCCCACAAGCAGATGTTTTAGTGACTCTCCCCAGCTGGCCTTTGACCCCTGCTGAGACAGCTCTTGTGCCTGCCTTTGTGGAACCTGAAGGCAGGCTCACTGGACCCAGCCCCACCCAGCCTCACTCCTCCACCCACCTCAGCTGTGGTAGAGCACAAAAAGGAGTCCCCTGGGAACTCCAGAACCCTGCCTACTGCCTGGGACATCTAAGTGCTTCTCCTGATTGACTACAGCCAGTCACAGCTTCCAAAAAACACCACTGCAGCTGGCTTTTACCCGCAATTGCCACCTACTGACAGGGAGGACAACTTGTACAGCTCATTAAGCATTTACTGATTCAGTCATAGAGGGCGTGGCTGACTCCTACCCACAAGCACCACCTACTGAGTTAGAGATTATACTGGGCTTTCCGATATAATTCATACAGTTAAGAAGACCACAGAGTGGGGAATGAGAAAGAATTTCAAAGATCGTCATCTCCCCTTGCCAACAAGAGACAGGGAATCTGCTTGTGTGCATAGTATACCACCACTATAGCCTACAAATAACTAGCAATTGAGAAAACCACCACACTAAGGATATCTATAACCAAGATATCCATCCAGAACCTAGACCCCATAAAGTACTCACAAGCAAAGCCAAAGATCCTCACCCAATGTATGCTATAGGCACAGCCTTAAGAGTGAGGGGGGAAAAGAAGATCTCATCTAAACAAAAGAAAGTCCAAAAACAAAAAGTGACAGCTTCTCCAGATTAGAAGGAATCAGTGCAAGAACTCCAGAAGTATGAAAAATCAGAGTGAAAGGACCTCCCCAAAGGAGCACACCAGCACACTAGCAATGGATCCCAACCAAAATGAAAATACTAAAATGAATTTCAAATATGGATTGTGAGGAAGCTCAATGAGATCCAAGAGAAAATGGAAAACCAACTCAAAGAAACCAGAAAAATAATTCAGGAAATAAATGAAAAATTTACCAGAGAGATAGATATATTTTCAAAAAAACTAAATAGAACTTCTGGAAATAAAAAATTCACTTAGAGAAATACAAAACACACTGGAAATAAATGTGATGCACCACATAAACAGAAGTAAAAACAAAGACCCAGTGATCATCTCAATAGATGCAGAAAACGCATTTGATAAAATCCAGCACCACTTCATGGTAAAAACGTTCAATAAACTAGACACAGAAGGAATACACCTCAAAATAACAAAAGCTATATATGACAAACCCACAGCTAACATCATACTGAATGGGGATAAGTTGAAAGCATTTCCTCTAAGAACTGGAACAAGACAAGGGTGCCCCAGTCACCACTTCTATTCAACATAATACTGGAAGTCCTAGCCACAGCAATCAGATAAGAGAAAGAAATAAAGCATATCCAAATTGGGAAAGAGAAGGCAAAATATCTCTGTTTGCCGATGATATGATCATGTATCTAGAAAACTCTAAAGACTCC
>NW_012150840.1:975468-977263 GCF_000956105.1 Propithecus coquereli
CTGGAAGTCCTAGCCACAACAATCAGATAAGAGAAAGAAATAAAGCACATCCAAATTGGGAAAGAGAAGGCAAAATATCTCTGTTTGCTGATGATATGATCATGTATCTAGAAAACTCTAAAGACTCCACCAAAAGACTCCTAGAATTGATAAATAAATTCAGCAAAGTCTCAGGTTACCAAATCAATGTGCACAAATCAGTAGCATTTCTATATACTACTAACAGTCAAGCTGGGAGTCAAATCAAGAATGCAATGCCATTTAAAATAGCTGCAAAAAATAAAATATTAATATATAGGCATATACTTAAGAAAGGAGGTGAAAGATCTCTACAAGGAGAACTATAAAACACTGATGAAAGAAATCACAGATGAACAAACAAATGAAGAAACATCCCATGCTCATGGATTGGAAGAATCAACATTGTTAAAATGTCCATACTGCCCAAAGTGATTTATAGATTCAACACAATTCCCATCAAAATGCCAATATCATTTTTCACTGATCCAGAAAAAAATAATCCTGTGCTTCACATGGAACCAAAAGAGAGCCTGAATAACCAAAGCAATCTTAAGAAAAAAAAAAATCTGGAGGCATTGCATTACCTGACTTCAAATTATATCACAAGGCTATAGTAACCAAAACAAAACAATATGGTACTGGTATAAAGGTAGAGACATAGACCAATGGAACGGAATAGAGAACCCAGAAATAAAACCAATATAGCTACAACCAACTGATTTTTGACAAAGCAGACAACAACATACACTGGGGAAAGGATACCCTATTCAATAAATGGTGCTGGGAAAATTGGACCACCATATTCAGAAGAATGAAACAGTATCCCTATCTCTCATCATATACAAAAATTAACTCAAGATGGATTAAAGATCTAAATGTAAGACCTGAAACCATAAAAATTCTGGATGAAACAATAGGAAGAACTCCTAGACATCAGACATCTAGGCAAAGAATTTATGACTAAGACCCCAAAGGCAAATACAGCAACAACAAAAATAAATAAATGGAACTTAATTAAATTAAAAAGTTTCTGTACAGCAAAGGTAATAATCAACAGAGTAAATAGACAACCTACAGAATGGGAGGAAATACAAACTACACATCTGAATAAGGACTAATAGCCAGAATCTACACAGAACTCAAACAAATCAGCAAGAAAACAACAATCAACCCCATTAAAAAGTGTGAAAAAGACATGAACAGATTTTTTTCAAAACAACATAGACAAATGGCCAATAGAGATATGAAAACATGCTCAACTCACTAATTATCAGGGAAATGCAAATTAAAACCACCTTACCCCTATCAGAATGGCCATTATTAAAAAATCAAAAAACAATAGATGCTGGCATGGATGCAGAGAAAAAGGAACGCTTATACACTATTGGTGGGACTGCAAACTAGTACAACATCTATGGAAAACAATATGGAGATTCCTCAAAAAATTAAAAGTAGACCTATCATTTGATCCAGCAATCCCATTGCTGGGTATCTACCCAAAGGAAAAGAAGTCATTATATCAAAAAGATACCTGTACACGAATGTTCATCACAGCACAACTCACAGTCGCTAAGATGTGGAATCAACCTAAATGCCCATCAATTGATGAGTGGATAAGAAAATGTGGTATATATTAATACATACCATAGAGTGCTACTCAGCCATAAAAAGGAATGAACTAATGTCATTTGCAGCAGCATGGATGAAACTGGAGAATATCATCCTGAGTGAAGTATCTCAGGAATGAAAAAACAAACACCACACATTCTCACTA
>NW_012150840.1:979528-983288 GCF_000956105.1 Propithecus coquereli
ATCTTGGACTTTCTAGCCTCAAGAACTGTAAGAAATAAATGTTTGTTGTTTATGAGCCACCCAGTTTACAGTATTTTGTTATAGCAGCCCAAACCAACCAAGACACCTGCACAGCCTCCACCATTATCATCAACCCGAGTGGTACATTTATTACAGCTGATTAACCTATGTTGACACATCATCACCCAAAGTCCATAGTTTCCATTAGGCCTCACTCCTGGTGTTGTACATTCTATGGATTTGGACAAGAGTATAAAGACATATATCTACCATTATAGTACTATACAGAGTATTTTCACCACCCTAAAAATCTTCTGTGCTCTGCCTATTCAACCCTCCTTCCCTCTAACCCCTAGCAACCACTGATCTTTTTACTGTCTCCACAATTTTGCCTATTGCAGAATGTCATATACTTGGAATCACTCATAATTCTTTTTCTATGACCTTTCTCCCTTTCTTCCCATTCCGCGGCTTCCTCCCCAGCCAAACCCTTACCACCTTCTACTGGGATTATCATGATGGTTTCCTAAGTGTTCTCCACTTCCACCCTCACCTATTCCCACCCTGTACCTCCCTTCACAAGGCTGACATATTCATCACCCTAAAACACCACTTTTACCATGTCACTTCTCTATTCCAAAACCTTTGGTGGCTGTCTTTGCCCATCCCTTGGCTTAGAATTCAAGATCCTTTTCAACAGGGTCCCAGCCTATCTTGATGGCTTTTTCTGAGATTGTTCAAGAAACACACCTGCTCAAGCCCACATACATACCATGAGATTTTCTACTTCTGTGCCTTTGCTCAATTGCTTCCCCTCAACTGAAAGGCTCTTTCACGCCTCCCCAAATCTAAATAAAGTCTCCGATGAAGTCCACCTCCTCTAGGAAGTTTTCCCCCATGACCCCATTTCTCAATGCTTTCTTCTCCATCTCCACTTCATGGCCATGGCACTCATTGACTTTTCTGCTTTTGTTGCCAGTTATCTTTTCCTTGTATATTTGTTGAGAAAAATGTCTTGTACATCTTCATATCCCTGTTTCCCTGGCACTGTGCTTTGCACACAGTATGTACAAAACAATTACACACTGAACAGTCACCTCCATGTTACCATCTGATTGAGTCACATTGAAGAGCTTTGAGAATAAGCTTTACCATCCATCATGTGTTACTTAATTGAAAAACATTTACTGAACACTTACTGTGTGCAAAGCACCAAAATGAAGGACATTCCCATACATACATAGGCATCATAACCTAGTGTGTCACAAAAATTTACCAGGAAACCATTGTTTGTAACTGGAAGTTTGGATTCTCCCTGGCTGCAGTGGCAGTGCTGTGGGGCGGGTAGCAGTGTCTGCTGAAGGATCAGTACAAGAGAACGGAGGTCCCATATGGTACATTGTATATCCTATTTCATCTTTCTGGTCAGGCATGGCATTATCAGAAAAAAATAAAGAAGGATTGAAAGAGTTCTTTCAAGTCATCTAATGCAACCCCCTCCCAATCTCAGGATCTCTTCACAAGATGAGAATATATGTTTGCATTTGTTTGTAATGCACAAAGAAACACTGAGAGACATACAAGAAACTAGTTACTAACCATGGGGTGGGTGGGACAGGATAGAGAGTAACAGAAGTGGAGGGTGAATTTTCATTGTATATACTTCTTTTTAAAAATTATTTTTCTTTTTCAACCAGATGAATATGTTACTCTTTAAAAACTTAATTTCATTTGAAAACAAAGAAAGAGAAAACAATATGGGATGATGGCATGAGGGTTGCACAGACTACGATGGGAACCAAAGCCCAGCTTCCTTCTTCCACAGACATGTATGGCCTCTCTTTATATTCTCATGGATTAGGGTAGAACCTTCTTCACTCTTTTTCATAAGTTTTGTTTTCCTCATGTGCTCCTAGAAAACACAGCTGTGCCTTGTGCTTCACTCTTTCCCTGGTGCTAAGCACATAGATTTTTGTTTGGTAAATACTTATGGAACGAGTCAATGACTATGCGTCCAGACTCCTTGCTGCTTCCAATTGGAGGATACAGTCTAATTTGTCCCTGTCCCCTTAAAATATGATCTGGACATGGCTATAAGCTGATAATGATACAGATACAGAGGGACAGAAAGACTATTTCTCCTCCCCATTTTGAGTCCTTTGACTTAAATTTCCTATTTTTATTCACAAACTTTTATACCTACTGCCTGCACTCATGTTGCATTTGTGGCCAACTAAGTCACGCAGGTCCATAAGTTGCTGGTTTTTTTAAACAACTGAATCATTTCAAAATGCACTTTTAGCCACCATAATGGGTATATTTCATAAATTTGAAAGACATTAAAGTCAGAGCAAAGAATTTTTATGATAATTGTCTAAGACCCATCTCTATCATTTTAAACAGATTGAAGAAGACCCTAGAAAGGGGATTTACCTCAGTCTGGAATAATCCATAAGATCAAGCTGAGGCTTGAATTAGGGTCTCTCATTAGAGTGTGTTTTATAAAGGGAAATCCATGGCCACATAGCACAGGGCCTTTTTTTTTTTTTAACCATGCCGATGCTATTGACGAAGAAACTGAAGCTTAGAAAGTTCAAGGCACTTGCTACTCGGAATGCAGCCAAAAATGGCAGAACCAGAACTCATATTAGATTTAGGGCAATCTGACTCCAAAGCTTATGCTATCAACACTATTCTTGGAATTGTTGACAGGATTAAAGGAGACCAAATAGTCTGTGGCAGGTTTCTTTAGCAAAGCTAAATGGATCTGAATTTGAAGTCACATCACAGCTAATGGAGTAGTAAAGTAGAAAGAAACCATCTTTGTGCAATCTCTGCACAAAGTTGACTCAAAAGCTGATCAATGTTCATTTCTTACAAAAATTGTTAAGTGGTTGTGGCAAGAAAGTGTGTGTGTGTGTAGGACTTATGTTTTCCTGAGAGTACATCAAAGTGGATTTCAAAAACTCATAGGCTGAACATCCTTTTGAGGTATCTGTGCAAAGGAGAATGTTTTTATTTTGAAATATAATAATCATTAGCTACCATTTTGCCTTTATACAGTGTATGCCTTCTTCCTCAAATTTTCAAAATCTAACTCATATGTTTTGCTAGTCATGAAATATTTGAAATTTAATTTTGGGTTTTGAGTATTCCTAATTCCACACATAACTCCATATTGGAATGCAGGTTATAAGCAATAGAAACAGGTGAATGACATCTTGGGACAAATTAGTATAAACCTAGAATTCAGGACACATCACGTGGTACACTCAAAGGCAAACCTTTTGACTTTAACAAACATACACATACACATTCACTCACATGTATTCAAGGTCAAAATATAGGTAGAAAATTTATTCTATGAGGTGTATAGAAAACGGGCCCCAGGAGTAACCATACTAATCAAGGAAAGTGACAAGAAAGATTAATGTCCTTTATCAACAACAGCATTTACTCTGCTCCTCTGAGCCATCTGATCTATGAGTTGAGGTAAATGGTGTGTTTAAAGCAAGACAATAACTCAGCAGTTGATATGCCAGGGTTTGGGTTGATCCAAGTGTTTCTGAGTGCTCAGGCAGGAGACTACACCAAGATTCTTTTCTTCTCGCTTTCTTTTCTTTTATCCCCAGGAAGGGAAAGGGCAATAAATTATAAGTGATAAATTTAAAATATGCACAATTTCTGACATTAACACAAAATTTTAATCAGCTGTACATTCTAAGGGGGTAAATAAAATATTCCTAGTGTAATCTATCTA
>NW_012150840.1:994093-996051 GCF_000956105.1 Propithecus coquereli
GGAGCCCTGAAGGAGCAAGCCCTGCTTCTTGCAGAACTAGTCTCACAGTGGAAGAAGCAAGAAAGTAGAACACAGAAGTGCAGTCTTAGAAGAGCTGCCATGCAAATTTCGTTTTGCATTAAGATTAAACTGAAATAGAATTAAGATTTAAAAAGGTTATTTCTCTTTGCCTTTATCACACAATCCCTGACAACATCAAAGACCTAGGTGACTCTTGGCTGGTTCAGGAAAAAAAAAATCCCCTTGGATTCCTCCCATGGTCACCGGGAGCCCATCTGCAAAGGACACTGCATTAATAAGCACTTCTCATGATTCCAAGGTGAGTAAAACACAGTCTGCTGCCCTCCAGGAGTTTACAGTACATTGGCGACAGCTGTGATGAAAGATAATGACCAGAAGATGCAGGAAGGGGAAAGTACTGTGGGAATACACAGGAGGGAGCGTCCTTTCTTACTTGTGGCACACAAAGGTTTCCCAAAGGAGTTGGTTTCAGCGGGTGCACAGAATGGCAAAAGGAGGAAATGAGGAGCCCTCCCTCACTCCCCCCAGGCAGAGAACATGGAACTAGAAAAGCCAGGGGGAAGTCTGAGTCTTAAAAAATCAAGACTGTCAGGCATAGTTGATGTTACATATGGGAACACTATAAAATAAAAAACAAACCAAAAGCCAAAAACAACATAGAACTTGGGATTTTAAAGCTTAATGCATTTAATTTTTTTTAAAAAAATTTGGACTTTGGAAATACATCAGATTTGCATAAAGGCCAATTCAGTATTCTCAGAACTCGACTCATTTCCATGGTTCTTTCCAAGAATTTATTGTTCATCATTGAGAACCTTAATGTTACAGTCAAGCTTTTTGTATATATGTATGTGTATATGTATCTTTGCATTATTATCATAACCCAGAAATTCACTGGAATTAATATTGATCAGATCAACTATAGGTATTCGAAAATGAAAATAAAGACTTAACTTTTCAAACCAAGTTCTTTCCCTGAAGGCTTTGCTAGCTCTGAACATTTTAAGAATTGTGTGATGACATGAGCTTTCCTTCCCATATCGAAGTTATTTATCATCAACACAATCTGTATTTTGAATTATCTCTCTAATAGCCATGATGGGTTTGTGATGACCTATTTACATTCTCATTCCCCAGCTGACATTTTGGTCTCATATTTGCAAAATGGTTGGGGTAGAGCAGGAAGCCACGTGTGGCCGTGGAATCAATCAAAACCTCAGGCCTCCACAGGGGTCACCAGCAGGCTTCTCACTAAATGGGTTGACTATGTGCAAGTGCATTGGTTTTTAAGGCACCAAGTTTGCTCCTCAACTTTTGCAAAACCAAAACCCAAGTGCATATGTGAGCACCATGGAGGTATGTGAATCATAAGCATTCACAAAATGTCATGCCTAAATTAAGTCTTATCATCAAATAGTATTTATTAAATGCCCACGTCCTGCATACACATGGCAGTGTACAAGGTGCATTAGTAACAGAACACCACATCTTCAACTACGAAAATACTTTATAATAAAATGTCAAATGGCTGCTGGAAGTCATAAAGATATTCTTTTACTGTGAATATACCCACCATAAATTTCAAATAAACCATGGCATGAGGTAACTTCTCCCACATGGTAAAGTCTTCACTGAAGTGCTTCATGTTGATTTATCCTTATCAGTAAATAAAAGGCTTATATACAAGTCCAATTATACTTTTTGTGAATATGACAAGACATTTCCAGAAGAATTACTCATGTATGGATTCAGGTCATTTTGCACTGTGCTTTTTGAAAATTTATTGTTTGGCATCTCAGGTTCTCAAACAACTTGGGCAACCCACTAACAATGCCCTTATTAGTCAACAAATGACTCCTTTTTTGCCATTTTTGAGATGGGAAATTTGGGGCTTAGAAATAATTAAATGATGTAATACTTATGAAACCCTGTGGCTA
>NW_012150840.1:996101-1000509 GCF_000956105.1 Propithecus coquereli
ACCTAAAAGTAATCTGCGGACATTATCTCCCACATCTGGTGTTTGGAGTCCTCTGATCATGACACCCGGAGATTGTGCTTTGTTCTAGTTAAGGACTGAATGAACATACTGGGCCACAAACAAATCAATACCATTTAAGTGTTTTTTAAAATCTGATTAACAATTAGCTGGAATTTAATCTGTCCTTCAATAGAGAGTGGTTTTCAAAATAAACGCTTCTTGAAAAGAGCAGTTGGAAAGAAAACAGAGAATCAAATTTTCCTTTCCTAAGTGTGTAGAAACAGGCCAGAGTCAATGTACACCCTCTGCTGTATTTTTGTTTTTATTATCTTTGCTCCGAACTCACATATATCATTCAACATGTTTTTATTTACCTGGAAGTTGGTAAGATAGATGCTCTTATATTTTGGGAAGGAACCAAGGGTTAAAACAGAGCTATCCAGTTGCCCGTTAGCTGCCAGTTGCTATTTGTCAGATGACCCCATGATAATGTTTAAGGGTGTATTTTAACTGAAAATGCTTCAAATTGCTTCTCTGAATGGCAAGATAATAGTTTCAATATTATTTCTTAACATGTTTTTATATGCTGTATAGGAATCTTTCCTTCCTGACCCAAAGAAATGGAAGGAAAGAGCATTTGTTGACTACTTGTTATGTGCCAGTTACCATGCTGGGTACTTAAAGTCTCAGCCATACCAATCAATAAATAAGGGGCAAGTCTAAAGTAGGTATTTGGTAACACATGCGAATCATGAAGACAAACCAAACTTAATGATGATAAAACAGACTTGATAGTTTTCAGTGTTTTCTTATTTAACTTCACTTGTCCAATATATCAGTAGGCACTGAGTGCCTCCTATGTGCTAGGTACTTATTCTGGTTTCTAGGGATGTAACAGTGAATGAGACAGATACATAGTCTCTGGCCCCATGAAGACAAAACCGAACAGCAACAACCAAACCACAACTACTCAGGCATGGCAGAGACTGCTAATTGTCCCCCAGTGTCCACCCTGCCTTTCCTCCCTTTAGCAATGACCCCCACATTCCCCACCAAGGAATTTTAGCATACAGCCACCCAGCTAAACACTACACTTCCCAATTCCCCCTAAGGGTGTGATCCATATGTTGCTTCTGGATCACATCCTTAAAGTAAAGAAACTGGTTGCCTTCCACTCTTCTTTGCCCTTCCCGTGAGCTAGACTATGAACATGTCTCGATGAACCAGCTTTAACAACACAGATGAAGGCGACACCCAAGGAGATGATTAGCAACAAGACAGAAGGAATCTGGATCCCTGGCTCACCTCATGGTACAGACACCTGACTGCCCACCTCTCTCTGGACTGACAAATCAGAGAGAAACTTCTAACTTGCTTGAGTCACTCTATTGTTGTATCTCTTTGTTATGGCCACTTAGCCTATACAGAAGACAAACAAAATAACTGACAATTATAAAAGTGCTTTGAAGGAAACAAACAAGTAGGTAGGAGAAAAAATGAACAGTTATCAGTGGGGAGGAGTGAGTTGTGTCAGATAATATGCTAAGGCCCCTCTAAGGAGGTGACATTGAAGCTGAGACTCAAAGGATGAGAGGAGGCAATTTGCAACTTTTCCATTTCCCTATGGTGCCTTCTTTAGTTCTTTCTTTTTCCCTATGTCTTTATTGCTTTTTTCTTCTTATCCTTTATGTAGGCCAGGGTGAAAATATTACACACTTGTATAAAAGCCCTGGGAAAGGGCTATTACTGGGGTATCTGATGCCTCTGAAGGTGCCATGGCTGTTGGATTTATGAGAAAAGCTACATACATGTCCATCAACAAGCCAGTGACAAACCTTACTGAACAGTGGTCTACGTTTCATTATAGTCACACTGTGTATCAGTGCCTACTGATACATTAGATAAATGAGGTCAAATAACTAAACACTGAAAACTATCAAGTTTGTTATATCATTATTATATTTGGCTTGTCTCCATAATGGTGTTACCAAATACCTACTTTAGCATTTCTACTTATTGACTGATTGGCGTTATTGAGACTATGAAATGCTTGAGGGCAAGAATGGTCCTATTATCTCTGTATCCCTAGCACACTACTTAGCAGTTATAAGAGTTCAATCCACTCTATTGAATGACTAAGTTTACAAAGTACAAGTTGCCAAATGTTTGAAAAATGTCCCCTATGAATAACTTTATCTTGTTACAGACTTTTCTTTGGCAACACAAAGATAGGACCTCATAGTAGTTGTATCTTTTAAGACAGCTCTTCCAAAGAGGCGGTAATGTTCTGGTGACTGAAGTCAGGATTTAGATCCTCTGTCCTGCCCTCTCTTGGGCCAGATGACTAGAGACAACTGAGGTGTGGCCCCACCCCTAGAACGGTGAATGAATGCATCATGGCTCTCGATCTGGTCTGTTATTGCCACAGAGCCCTGGATTGCATTTAGAGGGCTAAACATCCCCCACACCCTCACTCCCCACCCCAGTTCCTATCCTATCGATGACTCAAGGATGGAAGGAAGGGAGACTTAGCCAGGGGATGATTTTATTAGTCTTGAGTGTTGTCAGTAACGTGCTCATATGGTTCTGTTTTTTTCCTTTTGTTTAATTCTATGTGTATCATTGTTAAAAAAAACTATACTAGCTAATAACAAGGAAGACAATAATTTTATTTAACTTTCTTATGTGCTAAGCACTCTGCTAATAGCTATACACGAATTAACTTATTTAAGCTCTATAACAGCCCTATAAGGCAAACACTATTACCATTCCCATTTTATAGATGAGATAACTGAGAATTAGAGAAAGTAAATGACTTGAAGAAGGTATTACATTTCTAGGGTGACCAATCATATCGGTTTGCCCAGGATGAAGGAGTTTTCTGGGATGCAGGACTTTCGGGGCTAAAACTGGAAGTGTCTGGGCAAACTGGGATGAGTTGATCATCCTATGAGTAGCTGAAGAAGAATTTGAGACTAAGTTATTGGATTCTAAAGCAGTTGCTTTTAACCATTACGTTATAGTGCTTGATTTTTTTTTAAGAGTTCATTCCTAAAAAGAATGAAAGTACTCTCTAGTGTACCTAGCGAATGTTAAATGAAAACAATCATAGCCACAAAGTCTTTTACATGAGGTCAGGTTATTCTGCACTGCAATTTCTGTGAGGGTGTTTTTCGAAACAACTATTAGCATATGCACTCTGAGAAAAATGATTTCTGATTTGGTGTCTGAAAAAAAGTCAGTATTGATGTATAGAAAGCATTTCTGAGGCTTAAAATACTTCCTATATAATATGAACATGAATATCAAAAAATTCTCTACCAAGCTCATTATAAATGATATACATTTTTTCATGGACATTTTCCCCAGCAATGAGCTGTATCACCTCTAACATTTCAGAATAATTGATGCAAACTGTGCTAGGAGCCCTGAAGGAGCAAGCCCTGCTTCTTGCAGAACTAGTCTCACAGTGGAAGAAGCAAGAAAGTAGAACACAGAAGTGCAGTCTTAGAAGAGCTGCCATGCAAATTTCGTTTTGCATTAAGATTAAACTGAAATAGAATTAAGATTTAAAAAGGTTATTTCTCTTTGCCTTTATCACACAATCCCTGACAACATCAAAGACCTAGGTGACTCTTGGCTGGTTCAGGAAAAAAAAAATCCCCTTGGATTCCTCCCATGGTCACCGGGAGCCCATCTGCAAAGGACACTGCATTAATAAGCACTTCTCATGATTCCAAGGTGAGTAAAACACAGTCTGCTGCCCTCCAGGAGTTTACAGTACATTGGCGACAGCTGTGATGAAAGATAATGACCAGAAGATGCAGGAAGGGGAAAGTACTGTGGGAATACACAGGAGGGAGCGTCCTTTCTTACTTGTGGCACACAAAGGTTTCCCAAAGGAGTTGGTTTCAGCGGGTGCACAGAATGGCAAAAGGAGGAAATGAGGAGCCCTCCCTCACTCCCCCCAGGCAGAGAACATGGAACTAGAAAAGCCAGGGGGAAGTCTGAGTCTTAAAAAATCAAGACTGTCAGGCATAGTTGATGTTACATATGGGAACACTATAAAATAAAAAACAAACCAAAAGCCAAAAACAACATAGAACTTGGGATTTTAAAGCTTAATGCATTTAATTTTTTTTAAAAAAATTTGGACTTTGGAAATACATCAGATTTGCATAAAGGCCAATTCAGTATTCTCAGAACTCGACTCATTTCCATGGTTCTTTCCAAGAATTTATTGTTCATCATTGAGAACCTTAATGTTACAGTCAAGCTTTTTGTATATATGTATGTGTATATGTATCTTTGCATTATTATCATAACCCAGAAATTCACTGGAATTAATATTGATCAGATCAACTATAGGTATTCGAAAATGAAAATAAAGACTTAACTTTTCAAACCA
>NW_012150840.1:1003434-1004450 GCF_000956105.1 Propithecus coquereli
GGCACTCACTCTAGCCAGGGCAACAGAGTGAGACTCTGTCTCAAAAAAAAATACATGTGAAGTCAATGAAATTCAAGTAATTTTCATTTGGAATCTCATATTTATATATGTACTTTTAATGTTCCTTTTGGAATGAACCACGCTCAACATGGATAAATCTGATCATAATAGTTCACCACAACCGTAGCTGAGATTTGAGGAATGGTATGGAAAAAGCAGCCAACAGCCAACTAACAGACATCCCCACAAGGAGACCACATGATTGGAAGTCACTCCTCTGAAAAAATTTTCTCGATAATTAAAATACCATCTTTTCCTCATTAATTGAAGGGAGAAGGTCATCCAAGTAATCACTTTTATGTTGCTTTCCTAAATTAACATCTCAGGGGAAAATTGTTGCAGCAATAAACAGAAACTTCTTTCAAATCTATGCAGAGATGGCTAGCTGTCTATCTATTCATGCTCCTCTTCCACATTTACGGTGTTCCATATTATGAGGATGTAGTTGCCTAGCCAGGGAATGTATTCCCAGCTCTCTCGCTAGGTGTGGCAAGGTGACCAGTTCTGCTAGAAGTGATGGATGTCACCTCTAGGCTGAGAAGGTTAAGAAGAGAGTATCTCAGTCATTTCTCATCTTTTGTCCACTGCTGAATGTCTCTGTCCCATGGAACCTTGAAAACCTCATAAAAGATGGTAGAAACAAAATATGGAAGGAGCCTAAAATACGGAAGGAGCCTAAATCCTTGAATTACCATTTTATGGCAGCTGCCTATTGATTAGGAACATACATTTTAGACTTCATGCCAGTGAGAAATAAACCTCTATTGTGTTTGAGGAATTATGCATGTTTAGCCTTTTTTTGTAGCAGTTAAAATTAATTTAGACAAATCCTATCCCAGCATTTTGAATATGACGCATCTCTCTTGGAGACTTTCTTCACTAGATGATGATGATGATGATAGCTAATACCTATCAACTGCTTCCTATATGTCACACACTGTTCTAAATCCTCTGCA
>NW_012150840.1:1005740-1010641 GCF_000956105.1 Propithecus coquereli
ACTGGATGAAAAACTCACTTCAGCAGGAGGAGTAAGAAACCCATTTTACCAACACAGGTCCTGGCTTTGCCCTCCAACCCAGGTATACCAGAAATAAAGCAACTATGTAGACTCAAATCCAACTAGACTGGTTCAGAACTCAGAGGGAAAGAAATGAGATGAATTGGCACTCTGAAACTCTCATAGATATCTTAAATTACTTATTGAGTTATAGTTCCTAAACTAAAAATAATCCACCGCCATCACTGACAGGCCACAATGAGCACGTGTTCATCATGGGGTGACACACCCCTCACCTAGGAAGACTAGGAAGACGTCGGCATGAGCAACCCTGGTCCTTTAGGCATGGAAACCCCAGTTATGGAATTCTGGCCGTATTGCAGAAGAGTGTGCAGACTCTCCAACTTGCACTCTGCTTTGTCTGATACCACATTACTGGAGAAGAGCAAGCCCTAGGTACTGTCAGCACAGTCATGATGATGCATCATCTTCCCTTGGTCTAGAGGCACACTCTACAATCCTTTGGAGTCTGCTTGCTTTTTGTGTTTCTTTGTCTTTCATCTTGGCCCACAGACTTTTTACCCCTCAACAATTCCTCTTCACCCAGTAATAGTTATTCTCAAGTAGAAATAGACTACATTAGAATTGCTAAATCTGCAACAGTGAGACCACATGCCATTTTAGCAATATCTCCTTTTAAGTTTCTGCCAACCCTGTGGCTTTGTTGTCTAAATGCTCTTCTATCATGACTGGTACCCAGTGCTGG
This sequence comes from Propithecus coquereli, assembly GCF_000956105.1. Classification (NCBI taxonomy): domain Eukaryota; kingdom Metazoa; phylum Chordata; class Mammalia; order Primates; family Indriidae; genus Propithecus; species Propithecus coquereli. The sequence goes on from NW_012150840.1 coordinate 1,006,507, forward strand.
CTCTTTTTCCCTTTGGCCATTAAATTGGTGGCACTTCTTCCAAGCAATTTCTTTCTGGAATAAAATGGAAGCCTATCATGGCTTCTGCAGATCAGCTGAAGGAAGTTTTAACGCTGAGCTCTTCTGACCCTTTCTTCAGGAGTTCTCTTAGGACCAAAGGGATGTCCTCCCTTTCTTGGGGAAAGTATGGGTGTCTAATGAGATTGACATTGTATTTTATGCAAAACAGACTTACCTTTTTTCCTCCATTTTTTTTTTCTAAGTCTTTGGACAGAAAAAATGGAGGAACGTCAAGACAAGGAAAACTAACATTTATTTTGTATCTTTCCTGTGCCAAGTCAAACCTACATGATGCAGCCTCCACCTATCTCTTTAGCTTCTTCCGGCTCCACATTCCCTCTTGCTCCCTGGCTTTCTTTCAGTTCCTTGAATGTGCTGTCCTCTGATGGGCTTTTGAATGTGTGTCCCTGTCCGGGAAAATGCTTTCCTCCCTATTCACCTAACAGCTCCCTCTCATCCTCCAGATCTCTGCTCACTCATCCCTTCCTCCAGGAAAGCTTCCCTGACTTCTCTGACCAGGTCAATACTTTTGTCATAGACTGGCCTGGCCCCATGTGTCTCTACTTTGAAGCAATCACAGTTGTTATTTTACATTTATTTTCATGATTCTTTTATTTTCTCTCTCTCTCTAACTAGATTGTATGCTTCATGACAACAGGGACCGTGTATGCTTTTGCTCATCATGACACTGTAAGCGCTGTGTTGAATTAATGAATGGTTTTCTTTAATTCTCAGAAAATCCTGTGCTATAGACATTTTAAACTCATTTTTTTTTTAAAGATAAAGAAGCACAGTTTGCCTGGTTAAATGATTTGTCCAAGTCATAGTAAGTGATAGAGCATGAGACCATACTTATTCATGCATTCATCCCATATTTATGGAGTGCTCATGGCATGCTTTGCTCTGTGCCAGACACTGGAATAAAACAACAAATAAGTCATTGTTCTTTTAGAAATTCTTAGTCTATCTGAGAGAAAGAGGTTTGTAAACAAATAAGTCAAATATAATATTACACAGGTTAGGATGTTTGTCCAGCATGCAGCAGGCATACAGAGGAGAGAGTGGGCAGGTGTATGAAAGGCAGTGAATCATAAAACACAGCAAGTGCCTACCAAACAGACCAGTAATAAGGGCACTAGGGTGTAGGGAGCCCTGGGAGCAAAGGCATGGCAGAACATGAGAGTGAGGCCCCTGAGACCGAGCAAACAGACAGGAGGTACAGGGACATAAGTTATAAGGCTGGAGATGGGCAGGGTCAGGCTGGGGAGGGCTCCACATGCCATATTAAGGACCTTGTACATTATGCCACAGCAATGTGGAGTCACTGAAGGGCTTTAGTCAAGGGAGATCTGACCAGATTTCAGAAAAATCACTCTGGAAGTGAAGAGTGGTAGACGGGTTAGGGGCAGGTGAGTTTGGAAACTGGAAGATCCAAACAGAGGATGCAGCAGTGGTCCAGGGGAGCAGTAATAAGGACCAGGACTAGGGCAGGAGTGGGGATGGAGAGGAGTAGATATGAGAATTGTTGAAGAAAGGGGAAATCAGTAGGACTTAATATCGACCGGGTGTGAAAGCCGAGAGTGAGGGAAGAGTCTGGGGTAACCCCTGAGTTTCAGATGTGGCCCATTGGATGGACAAATTTTTAAATACAACTTTCTCTCATACAAAGGGCAGAAAGATATTTGAGAAGACAGGAAATAAATTCTATTTGCAACCCACTGAGGTTAAACTGCCTGAGAAACAGAGTGGAGCTGCGCACTGGGCTAGAGAAATGAACATAGGAAACCTCAGTGTGATGTTGGTAGGTGGGGCTGTGGTCATGCACAGATCATGGGGAGATGCTGCAGAGAGGGAAGGCAGAATCTCAAGGAACCAAACTACATTTCAGGTGTACACTGAGGCACTGGAGCCAGCAAACGAGCGAAGGATGCCCAACATTCTTATTCTAAACAACAGACAATGGAAAATGATTCCTACTATGCAAGGAAAAAAATCATACTCTCCTCCTGACACATTATATTGCTTTTCTGAGCATTTTCATGATGTTTTGGCACGTTTTTACCAGGCTGCTTAGTGATTACGAGAATTTGCCTGACCTCTTCTAGAGAACCTAGTCCAGCTCTGGGTATACACATTTAAATTGTCTATATGTGGCTGAGTGCTTTAATTATTGCTCATAACTAACCTCATGGATTTTCTTCCTCCCCCTTCCTCCACCCTGCAATCTCAGGGGACAACATTATGGCAAAGATGTTAAATGATTTAGCAAGGATTACATCACCAGTCAATAGGAGGGCAGGAATTGAAACCCAGAATCATCACGTTTCCCTTCCTACACTTAAGTTTCTGCCAGGACTGGAAAGAAAAATTCATAGACAACTCAGCACTAATTGGTATTTCCTGCACATTCTTGTCTTGATCCTTCATTCAGCACTCTGTGCCAGGCACTGAGGATAAAAGATGAAAAGGTATGGTTTGACCTCAAGGAAACTCCCAGGCTGATGGGAGGCTGCACTGGTAGACGGTTAGAAGATGCTGTGATTTGAGCCATGGAAGAGGTCTTTTGGGTGCCACAAAGGGTAGAGAGGAGGTGCTGAATTCTATCTTGAGGTCTGGAGAGGGTTCTCAGGAGGCACAATGCTTGTACTGAAACCTAACCTTTTTAGATTGTAAACATATCCATAAAGCAAAGAAATCCAAATTAATGAAAGAAAGTAAATGGTCAATATTAACAAAACTTATCATCTTGGATTTAAATCCAATTGTCATGAAACTTAGAGGAAGCTAGGGAGAAGAAGACTATTTAGCAGAAGGAAGCAAACCTAATGGTGCCGACCATCCAAGAGGAAACCAAAGCTGGTGGTAATCAAACTCGAATGGAGCAGAATCATTTTTAGTGAATTAAGAAGCTACAGAAAACAAGAGTCAAGGTCTAGGGCAGATCTCCAATCTCACACACTTCACCAATTTCTTGTTTTTCTTTTTTTTTTCCTTCCTTTTTTTGTTTTCCTATTTAAGGGCAACTTCACTTCTCTTGTTTCTTCTCATTGTTTCTCACAAATAAAGGACTGTGGGGACTGGATTGCCAAAACATGCATTCATTTTCGTAACAGTGAATCCAATTTTATCACAAAGAGCAAGGCAAATCCGGAAGATGCTGTAATGTCATTAGTTCCACAAATACTCATTCACCATACCTACACCTTACAGTAGCAATGGATATAATGTTAGAGGTGGGGGCACTTGTCTTGGAAATAGAATGGAAGCCTCTCAAATTCTGATTCCACCTCCCCTTTTCTCCACAGTGCCATTACTTGGTGCCACTCTAGGGCATGGCACCTACATGGAAGGCATGTTTACTGATATATAATGACATGCATTAATTACATCATAATAATGAACAGAACTTTTACTTCCACTACCTCATTGAGTGCTTCAACCACCCTGTGGAACTGGTGTTTCATCCCCATTTTGCAGATAAGGGAATGGAAGTATCTGGACTAAGGTCACATGGACAGGATGGGGGTTGGGATCTAAACCCAGGTCTCCTTGACGCCAGGGTCCATGCTCCTCATTACTCAGGCCACCTCCCTTCTACATGTCACTGAACAAAGATCAGAACACACCTCTGGGACCATTTTGTTTCTTTTTTAATAACTTTTCTGTGGGCTTTAATATCTTTATAGAAAAAAAATCTCCAAAATGTCAGTCATCGCCTGTTTATGTTTCTGTTACTGTTCTGTTGCAACTCTTGTTGCTATACATGCTGAAGTTTTACTTAGTTCTAACTGGGATATAATTTTCAGTCTCTGCTGTTTCTACTCAATGTTATTTCACAACCCAGCCCCATATTCTGACATGGTTCACACCATTTGTCATTTTAATGGCCATAAAATTCCATTCTGGCCATCATTTATTTTCCTTTCAAATAACCATGGATAGTTTTCACATTCCCTTCTTCCCATATTCTTATCTGTCATTGAGGTGTTTACAAATTATAAGAAATTCTAAAGTATCTAAAATTAAAAATTTGCTTTTCTTGTACATTGAGTTCCTTGGGTATGTGGCTTGATTA
>NW_012150840.1:1010691-1013247 GCF_000956105.1 Propithecus coquereli
CCTACATGGAAGGCATGTTTACTGATATATAATGACATGCATTAATTACATCATAATAATGAACAGAACTTTTACTTCCACTACCTCATTGAGTGTTTTCAACAACCCTGTGGAATCGGTGTTTCATCCTGATTTTGCAGATAAGGGAACGGAAGTATCTAGACTAAGGTCACATGGACAGGATGGGGGTTGGGATCTGAACCCAGGTCTCCTTGACACCGGGGTCCATGCTCCTTATTACTCAAGCCAGCTCCCTTCTACATGTCACTGAACAAAGATCAGAGAACACCTCTGGGACCATTTTCTTTCTTTTTTAATAACTTTACTGTGGGCTTTAATATCTTTATAGAAAAAAACATCTCCAAAATGTCAGTCATCGCCTGTTTATGTTCCTGTTACTGTTCTGTTCCAATTCTTGTTGCTATACATGCTGAAGTTTTACTTAGTTCTAATTGGGATATAATTTTCAGTCTCTGCTATTTCTACTCAATGTTATTTCACAACCCAGCCCCATATTCTGACATGGTTCACATCATTTGTCATTTTAATGGCCATAAAATTCCATTCTGGCCATCATTTATTTTCCTTTCAAATAACCATGGATAGTTTTCACGTTCCCTTCTTCCCATATTCTTATCTGCCATTGAGGTGTTTGCAAATTGTAAGAAATTCTAAAGTATCTAAAATTAAAAATTTGCTTTTCTTGTACATTGAGTTCCTTGGGTATGTGGCTTGATTAAAATTGCAAAAATGTCGAAGTAAATAAATTAGATAAGAATTATTTCAAAAATAAAATTACAGATAGCTTTTGAAACATCCCTGGAACAAAAGATAAACATTTTGTGATGATATGATGCTATGGTCTGAAGGCTTGTGTCCCCCTCAAATTCAAACACTGAAATCCTAACCCCCAAGGTGATGGTATTGGGAGGTAGGGACTTTGGGAGGTGATGAGATCATGAGGAAGGAGCCTTCATGAATCGGATTCATGCCCTTATAAAAGAGACCACTAAGAGCTAGCTAGTCCTCTCTACTATGTAAGGATTCAGCCAGAAATCAACATCTACAAATCAGGAAATGGGCCCTCACCAGACTCCAAATATACCTTGATCTTGGACTTCCCAGCCTCTGGAACTGTGAGAAATAACTTTCTGTTATTTAGAAGCACCCAGTTTACGGCATTTTGTTGTAGAAGCCCAAATAGACTAAGTATACAGGCTCACAATAAAGAAAAGTGGGTCATGAAGAAATTGTTATTGAAAGATAGCCACCCCGCAACACTATCCAACAAAATCCCTGTTAGGGAAGGAGAAAGTAGATTCACAATTTAGTCCTCTGGTTTTGGACTTTCTTTCACAGTGAAAAGTAGCTAGGAGCAAGAATTAAAGTTGAAAAGATTAAATAACTTCCTACGAATTTAGATAGTGTATTTTCTCCTGGGTTGACAAAGCCAGAAACATTTTAAAGCACCAATAAAACTTCACTTCACACAGTTGCTGGAATGGAAAGAAGTTAGGATAGCTTTTTATCCCAAGTCTCTTACCTAAATTATAAGAGCCAATAAAGAGCTCCAAAATGTAACCAAATGGATAAGGTAGAATAATGCTTGATAATGATTTTCTAAAGATATAATGTTTTCTTTTTCTGGTCTAGGACCTGATTTACAGCTTTCCTATTACTACAAGAAAAGGAATGCACTTCACCAACACTTTTTCAGGTAGCTACGACATAATATTACTGAATAGCAGCAGTTATATGTTGGTGTAATTTTTCTCTTGCTCATCTGAACTATGAGTTTCTCTTTTTTTCCTTGAGGAGAATGATTATTTTAAGTGCTACAAGGGGGCACTGGAGATGATTAGGACAAAGTCTACCCTGCAGTCCATGCTGAGTGATCATGTCACGGATGGCTGAGGACTCCCTGACTACCGTGACCCCCTACACTGTGCTAAATACTTTGCATGTATCAACCCATTTACTTCCCACATCATTTACTTTCCTTTTCGTAAGGAAAGCTCTGTCAATCTGATTTTACAGATAAACAACGTGAGATAGAGAAACATTAAGAAAATTGTCCAAGGACACACAGCGGCTGAGCTAAGTTTCCGATCCACATTTATCTCTTGATCCTGTGCTGTGCTACCTCCCTGCATGCCTATGTATATGGTTTTTTGGTCAGCCAATCACAAATATCTCCAATTTTCCATTGTATGTGCAATAAGATGGAGAAAAATATACACACCGAAATTTTAGGGAGAGGGAACCAGGTAAGAAAGCTGCCCTGCTGGGGCCATAACCCCATACGAGATGCTGTTGGTATGTGGCCTATATTACATTCCCCAAGAGGCTGGGTGCACTAGAGAATATCACCTGAGCTGTGGAAGGGAAGGAGGGTGAAATGGCTGGGCATGTGGAAGAGAGGAAGAGTAGGTGAGGTAGTCAAAGTTGTATGATGTGGGATATGATTCTCTCATCACACAGCCAACAGGCCCTCTGATTTCTAGCAAAGAGACTAAACTCACAAAATGCTCTGTGTGTTGGAATTTCTAGTTGAGA
>NW_012150840.1:1014701-1017274 GCF_000956105.1 Propithecus coquereli
TCCACTGCTAAAACCCATAAGAAAAATTATAACAAAAGTAAAACTCTCAGATCTCAATCCCAAGATAAATTTTGTCATCTGGCACTTTGTCTCTACCTAAATACATTTTATTTCTTTCCCATATGTTGGGAAACTTAAGCAAATTAACATTCCCCCCAGATTTAATTTGGTAAATTTTTTACCTGAAGAAACCTTGTATCCTTAATTATTTAATCCCCACCACACCCTCTATGCTATTACTATTGTTATTCCCATTATATAGACTAAAAAAGTTGAGACTGAAAAGGGTAAAGCAAGAGTCATATGGTTCTTAAGTTATGTAGCTGGAATTACATTCCCCAAGAGCCTGGGTGGATGGGGCTTGTCTAGTACCACACCTCTGCTCTTTCCAAAACATGACACTTCCACCCTTCCATTCATCCATGAAAGTTAATATGGTGCCGTTGTTTGACTCTGACTCCAGGATTAGAGTCCTCAACATCCTCTCTTAAGACAGAGTACATCTCAGGTGGACTTTAAAGGCCAAAACCCCAGCAGCCATGGAAAACAATTGGCCATCTATGGAAGCAGTGCTTTCTTCTTCCTTCTAAAAGTCTTCCCCGTGCTTCCTCTTTTTGGCCACAAAGGCACAGAAATTTTTCCCTCCGATCAGAAAACAAGAGGATCTAGAAAAAAGGCTCTCTACCTCGTCACTTAGAGGAAGAAGAGCCCCTCAATAGCCCACAGAAGTCAGTGTCCCAGTGAGGACCATCGGCAGCATAGAGTAGGAAAATGGATGAGCACCTTGCTGGATATCGCTAACCTTATCTGTCTGTCTCAGGTGGTCCACTTGAAATCCCATCTCAAACAGAAATACACAGAAAGAGCACAGGTTTTGCAGTCAGACAGGGCTAGCATGCGACTTTGGAGGGAACTTTTCAGAGCCTTTATTCATCTGTAAAACAGAGTAACTAGAACCACCTCACAGCACTCAGTAAACAGCAATTTACTAGTATTGCTAGTAACAGAAGTCAGACCTGAGCTTCTCTACTTTTCTTCTATGAGAAGAAATAAATGATACTGAATATAAATGACCTGCAACAATGCACGGCTCATGGACATCCAATAAGGGATAGTCATTATTATTACTATTAGTATAGAGAAGATTACAACTTGGCAAGGTCCTTTTCAGATACTGCATTTTAGAAAAGGCCAGGAAGAGTATGAGAAAGAGTAAAAGTATAGGACAAAGAGGGAGGATGGGGAAGAGAGAAAAAGACAAAGAAGCAAAAATTTCTAACCTGTAGAAAATTTACTGTTAATTCCTGTTCAAAGAATCTGATGAATATGTAGGCTAACACCTCATCATTGGCATAAACTTCCGGCCAATGATTTCACCTTTGCTGTCTGAGCAACACAGCCATTGTGAGAGAAAAAAATAGCAGCTCCCCTGGGACTGCGTATAGCTGGAAGAGTCATCATGTCAGAACTTAGTAACCGAACGGCAACAGAATGAGTAATACCCAAAATACACCTTTGAAGTATCAAAAATAGTCCTAATGACTACAATATTGAGCAATCAGAAATTATTTGGGAAAAGCAATTAAGGGGCAGAGAAGTATTTAAGGAACTCCCACTGTACATACATTATTGAAGAGAAATGAACAATCAAGTTCAGATGGTCCTCAGCTTATAAAAGGAGTTGCATTCCCCAAAGTCCATGTTGAGTTGGTGTTTGGAACCTGAAACACATATCCGCATCTAGAAAAGGAAGTTGTAAATGATGACTTGCGTTGGCCCAGGAAGTCCTACGGAGGCAGTGTGATAGCTGTCCAAAGCTTACTGCCAGAGTCAAACTCACCAGTGTTTGGATCCTTGACCTGCCTCTTACCAGATACAGGGTCCTGAGCAAGCAACCACATCTCTATAATCTTCAGTCTACTCTCCTGCCAAATGGTTTTGAAAATAGTACCAGGCTCATATGCCCATTTGAGGAGTAATTGAGACCACAGATGTGAAGTGCTCAGCACAGTTAGAGCCTTTATTATCTGTAAAATGTTCCCCCTCCCCTCTGTTAGCACTTGGTCAGCGCTCAGCAGCTGGCAGTGACTACCGGTATTTAGTGGAACTGCAGGCCTGATCTCCATCTTTCTCCTATGCAGCTTCTACTTGCCAGCGTGAAGTCAGAACTAAAGCAAATGCCATGAATGTGGTAAAATTGTCCTCCCCTAATAGAAAATAGGCAGGGACCTTGTGGCCAAAGGGGCTAGAACTACAGTGCTAGGAGGTGAGGAAGAGGCTGGTGACAGGGCTGTTGTGTCTGGAGTCCCATGTAGGTGGGGTGATTTGTATAACCACCCTTCTAAATGCACACAGTTAAAAATGCAAACAGAACAAACAGTGTTAGATGAAAAGAAAAATGCTTCCTCTCTCTTCTGAGCCCTGTAGTTCATTCTTATGTATCCATCAGGAAACTCTTTTATGTATATATTAGCCTAAATTGGTCTCTATATCTTTTTCCATCCCTATACTTGTGTCTAAACCTATTACTCTTTATTTATACAAAGGGATTATGCTATATGTGATCTTTCTCA
>NW_012150840.1:1017853-1022026 GCF_000956105.1 Propithecus coquereli
TCTCTTTCTTCTAAAATTCGTCTTTTTTGCAGAGACCTTCTGACTGGCGGCTTGTCTCATCCGCCATCTTGGCTCCTCCCCCTGAAATGCTTCATTTTTTAATCCCAAATGTTTATATGAATTTGAGTTCACAAGAATGCTTATTCTTTTCAACTGTTCTATTTCTTTTTCAGCTCTAAGCTGTTTGGATTATTATAGATTCATAACTTACTTTCGTATCTTCACAGGTTATCATTATTCTCTCCCTGTAATGTTCTGGCTATTCTTATGGATTTATTTTTCCAGATGAATTTTATTGTCAATTTGTCAAGTTCCAAAAAAGGACACCTTGATTTCTAGTTGGTATTCATTTAGAGATCAATTTTGGGAAAATCAACATCGTTATTTTATAATTTTCTTATTCAAGAATAAAGTACAAATTTACATAAGTCTTCTTTTACGTTCTTTGATAGATTTTTAATTTGACAAAGGCCTTTTGTATATTAGTAATATTGTTAATTTTTCCTACATATTTTTAACATTTGGTTATTATTATAAATGGGATATCTTTTTCCATCATATTTTCTATTATTTATACCTTTAACGTGATTATATACCCAGCCACCTTACCATATTCTTTTAACATTTTGATTTTTTTTTCAGTTCTTTCAAGTTTTCTTGATATACAATATTTTGCCTTCTCCTCTCTTTATATCTTCCTTTGATCTAAGTACATTTGTCAAAACAGGGAAATGCTAAATAATAATGATTGATAGCATTTGTTCATGATTTTAATGGGAAAATATTTAATGTATGATTTATGCTTTATATTTTTAAGTAATGTTAAGAAAATATACACCCATTCCTATTTTGGTAAAAGTTACTACTTTTTTTCCTCAGGGCTGAATTTTATCAAGTGACTATTTGGCATCTATTAAAATGATCATATGCTTTTTAATCATTTAAAAAACTGACAAATGAAAATAAAATGAATTATAAGAGAATGCTTTGTAAACTTTTATACAAATAAGTTTGAAAGCCCAGTTGAAATGAATGTTTCTCTAACAACTATACGCCTGGAGGTCTTGCATGTTTAAAAATATTCTTTCATCTTTAGACCTCAACAACAATTTGGCTGGGTATATCAACATGCCTGGGACAAAGCAAAAAAATTTACAAATCCTGCAATTGAAAAATTCTACATTTAATGTTTACCTTAGAGGAACATTTATGTTTGTGTACAAGGAGACTCCTAAGCATATCCATTGTAGCTTTATTGGTAAAACTAACAAAATTGGAAACAATATAAATATCTACATACAACATAATAAAATACATAAGTTAAGAACATTGATAGGTATCAATGAGGACAGATCTAAAAATTTTTGTTAAAAGCAGTTGCCAAATGATGTATATGGCATGATACCATTAACATACATTAAAGAAAACACTAAAATTTTGTATGGTTTTTACAGGTACATTTCATATAAAAGTATAAAAACGAAGATTGGAATGATACAAATACTGAACTTATAATAGAGTCTAGATGTATGTCTTGGGAGATTTTAACTTATCTGTAATCTTGTAACTTTTTAAATGGTAACAATGTAGTCATTCATTATGTATCTCTATCTCTCTCTAACACACACACACACACACAGACACACACACACACAAACACACCCCTAGGAAAAAAGTGGTGGGATTTGTGACAACACATTAATAGTTATTTCTGAATGGTAGCAACAAAGATTTGTGTTCCTTTTTGGTTTTTCAATATTGAAATTTAAAGCTAAAAATATGAAATACTTATGTCATTCTTTTTCTTCATAATTTTTGTACACTTTTCCCTATTGTCTTTTGGCTTTGATTGTTGTCTTGGAAAATTCTGAGGGGAGCCTGATTTTTCCTACTCATAGGTGATTTGTTTTTGTGTGTGAAAGAATCCTAAAGAATTCATTCTCTAGCTTCAAAGCTTCTTGGTATTAAAGCTTCCATATCAAATTTTCCTAGAACAAAGTATATTCTTTTGATCTGGAGAATCAGTTATTTCAGGTTTTTTGTGTGTGATTTCTTTTATTATTTTTCTCTTCCATTTTTTTCTATTTTCTACTTCAAATGCACAAATTTTTCTTTTGCTGTATCATCTTTGGGTTCCATATCTATTACCTTCTGATGTTTAACTCACTATCTTTTCCTTTTATATCCACTGATTATTTCAAACCTTTCTTCTAAGTCATTATTTCAGGTTTTCTCCATGTCTGTCCTCTTATTCCTATTTCTAATTTATTTATCACTTTGGTAACAATATCATTTTGGCCCTCAATTCATTTCCTTAGCTCTAGCATTTCCCTTTTAATCTCACCCTATAGCTTTATCATCTTGTCATTTCCCTTTTTCATGTCTTTTTAAAGTTCTTTATAGCAAAAAGCAACCATTGAGGTAATGTACTTCCCTCTCAGAGCTACTTTTCTTCCAGAATAAATTCTTCATCTCTCCTTAGCATTTTATCCTCGTCTCTTTTGTTTTTATTTTTTGCTCCTTTACTCTTTCCTCGTTTCCATGTATTTTCTTTTCCTTGCTCACAGTTAACCTTTACAGCTCTGTCAAGATCATATCATCACTCCTTGGCTCTCTTCCATATTATCTGACACCTCTTCACCTTCTTTTATTTTTAGTCTGAGGACTGAGAACTGCAGGTCCTATCCAGGGTGAGTTCAGCTGGGACTACAGACAGCTCTCGGAAGCAGACCCAGCTGTGGCTCTCCCATCTGTGCTCCTGACAAAAAAAGATCCTGCATTTGGGGTGCACATCATCTAATTCTCCTTATGGCAAGGGGCAATTATCCCAATTTACGACAAAGCCAAGGAAGCTTCATTCAGAAAGACCAAGGTGCCCACTCTCTCTGTTTCACCTTCCCCGATCCAGCAGTGGAGCCCACTCTCTTCCCAGCTGACACAGTCCAAAGATGTGCATTTGGCCACATTTAGTATCCTATTTTGGTCTAACAGTTGGACCCTCCATGTAGCGGGCCCTTCTCTGCGTCATTTACTTTACCTTATCCTTTGTCCGCAAGTCAGCTAAATTGCTAATTAGTGCTAGGGATCATTCGCTCTGGGTAATTACAGTCACTGACTATTCCCTCTCCCCTTTCTTTCTACCTGGTCAGTTTTACAAAGGTCAGTCCTGTGTTTTTTCTTCCTCTGGCGAGACACTGAGGACATAGCGGGAGCTTTCCAAATCTTCTCCCAGGGCTGCCTGCATATGCAACTGATCGCTTCTATCTAAATTGAGGAGTAATAGGGCAACTTCTCAGGATTTTGGCCACTCACATTCTGTCCCCCCAACCCAGGGGAGCAGGATGTCAGGGAATGGAATTAGGAGTCATGGAGGTTCTTGGAGTCTCATGCTTCTTTCTTTCCCTGGCTGTTGCATGGCATGAGACTGCACCTCTGCCATGATTTGATGGCTTCTAGCATCCTTTTTCCCAGTTTTAAAATGTATCCTGTTCTTAGGCATGCCATTGGCTTTTGGGAGAGGGAGAGTCTGTGATTTGGCTTCACTCCACCGTCTCATCTTGGAAGTGGATTCAAGGTAACATGTCAGGGACTGTCCTCCCAAAAGTACCTCTAAGTAAGTTTTACTCTTCGTTCATGAAAATGTAAAAGAATATCAATTCAACCTGAGAGAAAAGACTTTCACATACATTACACACACTCACACACACAAAGATTCTGAGGTCTTAAATATGCGGATATGTGCACATGTGTGTTTAAGTAAATGGGAAAGTCAAAGAGAAAACTGGCCGCATTCAACCGGGTAAGCTTTAGGTATGTATAAAAGAGACAAGATAACAATTGCCTTAGTAACACTGGGAGTTTAAACCTGGACCAACAATACCCTTTATGGCTAAATTCTGAAAAGGGGGTCAAAATCTTCCATTTCATGCTTTCTTTGTATTTACTGTCTTTCCAGTTTCATTATAAATGCCAAGGTCTAGTCAACCTATTTTAATACAATCACACTTAATGGTGAATATTATAACCTTAAAAATCTCAAAAGCAGATTTTAAAATCAGAATGCTTCATGGCCAGGCGAGGTGGCTCACGCCTGTAATCCTAGCACTCTGGGAGTCCGAGGTGGGTGGATCGCTCAAGGTCAGGAGTTCGAGACCAGCCTGAATAAGAGCGAGA
>NW_012150840.1:1023496-1025845 GCF_000956105.1 Propithecus coquereli
CTATACACATTGTCCCTATACCACCGGGTGTGCACCACGTAAGCCCTCATGCTCTCCTTAGGTCTGTTCACTTTCAGTAGAAGACATTCTCTACATGCCTGCTCAGCATCCATTACACTCCTCTCCCACTGAATCTTAAGTTAGACTGACACCTCTTCCAGTCCCAGGGATGCTGACTGGCCTAAGCCAATCAGGATGGTACCATCCCATTTACCACAATTATTAAAAACCTAAAGATAAGTCAGTAAGAAGACAGTATTACCTTGGCCATAGTGATTAATTCAGGTATAGACATGTGACCTGAAATTGTTCCAATCAAAATTAAACTCAATTTCCTTGCTCAGTGGTCAAGGAACAAGAAGCTTTCTGCCTCCCTGGATGTTATCGAAAATGCACATAGTGCCAGGAGCTGCCAGGAGTATCTTGCCAACTTACAGAGGAAGGCAGATGGAAAGACTTATAGACAAAAAGTATTACAGACCAGAAGGTATTGTAAGCCACCGAACTGAATCACCCCCAAAGCCTATCTACTTCTAGACTTTGAGTTTCATCAGTCAATAGATTTCTTTATTGTTTTGACCGTTCTGAATTGAGTTTCTGTTATTTGCAACACAACAACACTACACTGAAACATCTTCCTCCTGCTTCCCGATTGTATTAGAATGAAGTTTTAGTTGCTGTAACAAAGGTTCACATCAGCTCCATGGTGCTGGGACCCAGGTTCTTCCTACCTTGTTGCCCTTTCACACCTAGGATGTGTTGTCATCTGTATGGTTGAAGTTGGTTGATCACCAAGCCCTTGTTCTTGGCTGAAGGATATGCAAAGGGAACAAGAGAAAGGAAGGGACATACCCATTTCTTTTAAGGGCACAATTCAGAAGTAACACACATCACTTGTAGTTGCATATTCTATTGACCGGAGGACAGTTATATGGCCACATCGAGTATAGGAGAGGCTGAGGTATGTTGTTTTCATCTGGGCAGCCATATGTCCAGCTAAAAAATTTTCCACTATGAAAGAAGAAAGGAATGGATATTGGAAGAGAACTAGCAGCTTCTGCACCCTGACCTTTATATGGATTGTTCCATATGGGTACTATAACCTATCTCCTATGATCTACCAAATTATTTCCATTTATTCTTTTAAACCTATTTAATATCCACCCCAATTTAGCAGAATCTCAATCCCATCTGCTGAATCCTACATAATTCCATATTGTGTGTATGTTTGTGTGCACACCAGCTAAAGTTCAAACTCTGGCTAATTTTAATGTTCTGTAATTAATTTTAATCTCTGATAGGACAAAACCGGAATTAGCCCAAGTTATTTTAACTTGATGAAATTCAAGAGTTAAAAATAAAAAAAAAAAAGCACAGCAAGTGTGGGCAATCACTCCCTAAGGCTAGTTAATGAAAGAGTGCTTTGGTTTTTGAATATTTCAAATAACTAGATTAATGTTACATGTTGTGGATAATGGCAACACTAGTCAGAATTCTGAACTTGTCTAGTACAAAAAATTCATCTGTATTATCTGTTAGTGTTCATCTACATAGTTTATTGTGAACAAGTTCCTGGTGCTTAGAAAGCTGCATTCACTTCTAGAGTTTTAAAACAAACATCTCATTAAGGTGTTCAATAAAAGATAAGAGGCCAAACCTTGACATTGATATTTGGTATATAGGTACCTGGACTGACAGATTTAGATATATATATACATGTAATTGTTGTTTAATAATGTTACAGAAGATAATTTTGTTCTCATCCCAATGCCCCAGTGGGAGCTCTACTCAGGAATGTGATATGTTTGGAGGATGAGGAAAAGACCATAATTGAGCTTCATAATAAACATGATGATTAAAATAATCCACATCAACCCCAAAATTATGTATTGGCCATGAACTATGTCCTGAGTACTGTCAGAGGTACAAGGGCAGATAAAGAAGAATGAGACAAGGTCCTCACCCCTATGAGATAGTCATGGGCCACATAAGGATGTTTAGGCCAGTGAGAGACTGTAGATACCACAGGATTATAATACCATATTTTTACTGTTCCTTTTCTGTGTTTAGATATGTTTAGATACACAAATACTTACCACTGTGTTACAATTGCCTTCAGTATTCAGTACAGTATCATGCTGTACAGGTTTGTTGCCAAGGAGCAATAGGGTACACCATATAGCTCAGATGTGTAGTAGGGTATACCATCTAACCTTGTGTAAGCACTGGCTATGATGTGCACACACAGTAGGAAAATCACCTAACGATGACTTTCTCAGAACGTAGCTCCTTCATCATTAAACAATGCATGACTGTATTAAGCCTGGTATTATAAGTAATGTTATATAT
>NW_012150840.1:1038998-1041221 GCF_000956105.1 Propithecus coquereli
ATTCCCTTATGAGGTTATAACACAATACATGAGAAGTATATTATTAGAAGATAGATTGTGGTAAGTTAAAGTCTTCTGTACTTAGATATTAGAGAAAATTTCACAATTTTCAGTTCTTGCCATACGGTTTCATGGAATAACTCAGCAATTCATGGGTAACACATAAAAAAAGTATCCCACAAGCAAATACATTTGGGAATCGAACAAATTTAGCGAACTTCTCAGACCCATTAATATGCTATTCCATCTTATGCAGCATTTCCCAAAGGTTTTTGAGTATGGAAATATCTCATAACTCAGTTGTGTTCCAAGGAATGTGATTTGGGGAATGGTGTCTGGACACATTTGTGGATAACTGAGGTTTTTGAAGCAACTGGTAAAATTACTAATGTTGAATGAACTCTGCATAAAATGAGCTAATTTTTCTCTTTGGCTCCATTTACTTACCAATAAAAATAAAGTCATAACAATTTTGAAGATCGTTAGTTAAAACCAAGAAAAACAGAATTGTGCCTTTTTCAGAGAAGGGGGGGCTAGAACATTGCTATTCAAAGTGTGTTCCGTGGTCTAGCAGCATCAGCATCACCTAGGAGCTTGTTCGAAGTGCAGAATTTCAGGGTAAGCCAAAGACCTGTTGAATCATAATCTGTACTACGCTAGAAAAAATATGTGGCACTAGGTTACAATAGAGTGAAATATGACTTTGTATATGTCACTAAACATTGGGGGGATGTGATTTACATTTATCATGTATCTGAGTCTGAGCTCTAAGAATATCTGTTTGCATTTGCATCAGTGATTGTTAGAAAACAACCCTTAATCCAAATTTTTGTTGTTAATACACACTATTCATACCTACTGTTTATATGTGATTTTACATGAAGCAGCATTTGGAATTTAGCAATGCATTTAGAATTTATATATTTAGCATTAATTTTCTTTAATTACCATTTCCAATATCCAAGAAGCCACAGCAAAGAAGGAATTCTCTGGATTGTTCAAGAATTTTGCCACTGGGGAAGCTTCACAGGTTTTGCCCTTCTATTATCTGACCATAATCTGAACTAAAAACTCACTTAGTAAAATGGCAGCTAACTTTAACTGTAAACAAATTTTTTTTCTTTAACTAGAATAATGTCACAATCTTACTAAGCCGGAGCCAGGCCAGGTATCATCCTTTTGCCAGTCTCAAAGTAACAATAAAATGTAAATAGCTCTTTAGAAAATATCACTTTTACAAAGAGGAGAAATAGAGTAGGGAATTTACAGGTGACATTCAATTCTCTCAGCTTTTACTGTTTTAAAAAAAAAAAGAGCCTACACAACCATTCACTATCCCCTTTGTGAAACAGATAAAGAAAACATGTCATTTGCACTGGGATAAACACACAGGCAAAGCAGAAAAATAGCTGTCTATCTAAATGAAATCACGAGGACAGGATGCCTCCTATTCTTATGTGACTAAACGCAGGTGGAGGAGAGGACACCTGTAATCGGAGTCCCTGGAGCCGTGATTAGAGAACCACAGTCAGTTCTGTACAAGATACCGAGCTGTATATGACTTTCCTTACTCTCAAGGAGTTCACAACTGAGTAAATACCTTTACAAGATAATAATTCAATCCAGATGTGAAAAGTTTCCAGACCTTTAAGTAAGTTTTCCTCCTTCAGGAAGGGAACTAGTATCTCAGGGAATGCATGGCCTACTTCCCTCAAAAGCCAGGTCTCCACAGTCAAAGCAAAGAATTAGGGCAACTATCCAGATAATTCAGGCCACCCAAATCTACCCTGGCCTGAATTATTCAAGTTAAAAAGCAACCTTCTTTGCAGGATCTGGTCTCCCATATAATTTGGGGAGGGAGAGTGTTGAGATCTCCCAGTACTTTCTTACTTGGGAAATTAGCATTATTTACTGCCTCAGACAAGACAAGAGGTAAAAGTATTAATGTGACCCACTTATATCTGTCATGCAGCTCTTTCTGCCTGGCTACATTACACTTCGCTTTCCATTATAAACAGCACTCTTCTTTCCTGAGATGCACTGCCTGTGATCCGAGAGGGAAACAATAGTAAACAGCAAATGAGACAGTAAGCAGGTGGGTGGTTTGGGCCTCTCAACCTGGTGATTCAGAAATCGGAGGCCCTGGTATCCTATGTTTTATTCTCTATACGTGGTGGAGAGTTTTACCTTTAGAGTTCCATTTATTTATTTATTTGTTTGTTT
>NW_012150840.1:1041271-1043093 GCF_000956105.1 Propithecus coquereli
TGAATTATGACTTGAAGGCACAAACAAGTGTAGTATTATTCTAAACATACGATTTACTTTATATAAGTTAGGGTATTACCTCACAGTCAGAGATGAAAGAAAAGGATTTAAAATGCTTTCAAAATGGCATTCAGAAAACAGGCCAAAGATAGTACACGCAGTCTGAATAAAAACAAAATGCCTTACGGAGTGAAAAGGAACTGGCAAGCCACACTCATCAAATTTCACTCATTACAATAACCATGAAGGAGGGAATTCTGCTTCTTCTTTAGAAGTAGAAAGCTTCAACAGAACATCACTCCCATTTTAACCTTGAGACAAATTTGGATAATCTACAAGATCATCAGTTTTCTCAAGGCCATCAGAGTTGAGGTTATAAGGCAACCAAGTGAACTGAAGTTCAAAGTTAAAAAGCCCCTCCCCACCAAGGAGAAATGGGACACATGAACTCTTTCACCTTTGACAGAGCATATGAGGAAAAGCTAGCCATCAAAAAAGAATAAATCAGCTAAAATTTTAACAAATTGTGGGCTTGTGCATAATTTTAGAATAACTGGGAGCCCCAGACACATAAAGAGTTCACATTCTTCTCCATGGACCCCATAGGGTGCTCACAAGAAAGATTTAGAAAAGGGCAGGAGACCAGAGAAAGCCCCACTTTCCCCAGTGAGGCAAACATAAAATACTGTCAACAGACTCGACAGACTCTTCTCTTCCAGAAAGAAAACACTGTAAGCCACTGGGGGAGGGGAAAAGAAACTTTCCCACTGCCAGGACACAAGCAAAAATCTACTACTTTTGGGAGAAGTGTAAAAATAAGAGCCCTCTACTCTCAGAGGAAGGACAAGAAAATCTTTTAGAACAGGATCCTGCACAACACATAACACAGGTCTGCTCTCATTGGACAGCGTCGGGGTGGCTGGGGGAGAGAATTCTATACTTCCCAAGAGCTGCCAGAGATACAAGGCAGAGTTTGACAGCCAAATGAGTAGAAGAGATGCAAAAAGTAACTGAGAAAGACTTTCCTTTAAGCGCTAGGCACAGAGACTTGCCCAAAACTAAAGTTGAACAGGGAGAATTCCTACCTCCACCCCTACAAGTAATAATCAAAAGAAATTTACTGGGAAAGAAGGGTAAAGAAAGAGACACCCCTCTGTGGCACAGATATGAAGGGTCTGCTGGAAGTTGATAATCAGGCAGGAAAACTGAGCAAAGTCCTTTGGCACTATATGACCACATAAGCACATAAGGTAACAGTAACCCACTGTGAGAGGAATCTACAGCCTGAGAGGCAATGAAGGTAACTAAAGAAACCACAAAACCCCAGTTTAGTTCAAGCAGAGAGTGACTCAAACTCCCATACCATCAGCCTTACAGAAGAGGGGGCATGTTCGTTTCTGGGCACAAATGCTATTTACCTCTTTCTCTATGGTTCTTCTACACATGATATTTGGCATTTATTCGAAACTTACAGGAAACATAAAAACACAACTTAAAACAATGTTTTGAGAAAACATTGTCAAGAGATAAGTCAATCAATAGAATCAGACTCAGAGATGACACAGATGGCATAAATATTATACAGGGCCTTTAAAATAACTATGATCAATATAATAAAAGACCTAGTAGAAAAGGTAAAAAATATTAACAAAACAAATTTCGCTAGCGAGGTGGAAAAGTTTTTTAATATTCTAATGTAAATGCTAGAAATTTGAAAATTAAAAGATGTAAAAATAATCCTTCAATGAACTCTTCGGCTTACTGAACACAACTGAGGAAGGAACTAAAAGATAAATAAATAGAAATTATCCAAGCTGAAGCA
>NW_012150840.1:1043143-1044963 GCF_000956105.1 Propithecus coquereli
GAGGATTATTTTGGAAGATTTATTATTTATTATCTATGAAGCAGTTTGGACTTCTTATTCTACATAAGAATCTATCGCTAAATACAAACAAATCTTCATCACCACCACTCTCCACCATTTTCTGAGCAACTTCTTTAAGCACGGAGGGTATGAGTCAGTGATACACTGTGGCAAAAATCCCCTCGTCCAGCAACCATCTTGGATTCTCCAATTGCAATGGGCTTATTGTATGTGATGCAACCTACTACGATATTTAAAAATCAGCATTTAAAAGAGTCAAAGTGGGGAACCAGTAGATTCCAATTTAGAAAAGGCAGTGCAATATCCGGCAGTCTTCTGCCCTAGGAAGCTATAAAGAAATCTTTCCCTTCAGATAATCAAAAGTCCATTGTGCAACCAGTAACCAGAACCTACTACTTAGTAAAAAGAATACTCCAGGGATGCTCCTCAGCATAGTCGAAGAGGCAGCTACTTACATGGCAGGATATTGGAAATATACCAAAACATCTGAATGCCACCAAATACCTGCCCTTGTGCTTTGACTCAGGGTCTGAAAGTTCAATTATTAGAATCATTCCTTTGGCTGAAGGCATTAAGTTTACTCCTTTCTTCTATAGAAGTAGAGGCACCAGAGTTGCATTGAAGATAAAAGTCTGGCAGTTTCCTTATTTTTGCCTAGTTCCCCTTCACCCCCTATTAACACTGTTGAGGAGTCGTGTTTTACAGTGATGCACAACACAAGATTTGAAGGCATATTTCTGAGTTCAAATGTAGCTCTCTACTAACCAGTTGCATTACTTTGGGAAAGTTACATCAGCTTTCTGAGCTTTAGTTACCTGTAACATAGGGATAGGAATACTTACTTTTAATGTTATGAGGATTATGTGAAATAAATGTAAGTACCTAACATATTGTATGACTCATAGTAAATGAAGAGTTGTTATTGTTATTGCTATTACTACAAATAACAATGGCTCAGCTTTGAAAGGGGCATTAACTTTTCCAGGCCACAAACTCTATAGTAAAGAGACAATATATTGTACTATTATACATATTGAGGCAGGAAACACGTTAATCATACGAGGATAGGATGCCATCTATTATTATCCATGATAAAACAGGGCAACACAGTACAGGATATCTCTGGAATAAAGGGTGTTATATCCATTTACCCAGAATTAGGGGCCACGAAGAATCATGACTCTGCTCCTCCTGTTAAAATGGATAATTTATTGTGAATTTATATCTGCTAAAATCACAAAACAAAATCCATTAAACAGCTCAAGTGATATTATAAAGGACCAATGTCAGGATTATCAACTAAATGCTCACTTGACTGAAAGTCTTTTAAAATGGTAGCATCCACTGGGTAATTTCTTTTCTTATGCTATGAAGGCAAATTGGATTTTAGCCTTCCAAAGTTAATATTAATTCCCTATTGCTACTGTAACAAACTACCACAAACTTAGTGGTAGCTTAAACAACACAAATTTATTGCCTTACAATTATCAAAGTCAGAAGTCCCAAAATCAAGGTGTCAGCAGGGACGAATTCTTTCTGGAGGCTGTAGGACAGAATCAGTTTCCTTGACTTTTCTACCTTCCAGAGGGAGCTCCCTACATGCCTTGGCTTGTGGCTCCATCGCCCATCTTCAAAGCCAATATCACAACATCTTCCGATTTTTCTTTTTGATTAGGATCCCTGCTTTCATCATCACATCCCTTTCCTAACTCTGACCCAACTGCCTGCCTTCCTCTTACAAGGACTCTTATGATGACATTGGGCCCACCTAGATAACCTCACATTTTATTGTTCTTAGC
>NW_012150840.1:1055303-1055932 GCF_000956105.1 Propithecus coquereli
CTGTCTAGTGAATCCGAGAGTCCAAAGAATTTACTGAGGGCTTGAAAGATTGTTCACATCCTGGTTGATAAATGTTTGGTACAAGTGAAGGTCATCAGAATAATTATAAAAAGCAATTAAGAACTAGAAAGCCAACCCCTGGCAAAACTAGGTGGGCGGTGAATTTGCTCCTAGAAATTCAGCAGTGTTTTGAGTGCCAAGGCAGTGCAAGATGATTTAGTAGCCCTGAACATGAGGGAAAGGTGAATTTGGCAAGTGACTAGTATTTTGGCATGAATTAGCCTATTTAGTTTAGTGCTTAATGTTGAAATTAAAGACATTATGGCATCTAGGTAGAAGTGAGGATTTTCCAGATGGTGACTTTCTCAGTGACTGCCCCCATCCCCAAGTAGGTCACAGATCTCATGTCTTTCGAAAGGGAGGCCAAAGGAATTATTCACATGAGGTGATCATTAAACAAACCAAACACATTCCTGTTTCGGACTTTGCGCTTCCTCCAGCTACCTGGAATGCTCTTTACCAAAATATTGGTGTGTCTCAATACTTTCGTTCATTCAAGTCTCTATTCAAAGGGTCCTTCCACAGGGAGGCCTTCCTCAACCAACTCCATCTAAAAGGGAACCCCTAAA
>NW_012150840.1:1057577-1060271 GCF_000956105.1 Propithecus coquereli
CTCTTGCTCAGGCTGGTTTCGAACTCCTGAGCTCAAACAATCCGCCCGCCTTGGCCTCCCAGAGAGCTAGGATTACAGGCGTGAGCCACCGTGCCTGGCCGAAAGAAATTTTTTAATGAAGGAAAGTGTCAGTATGACTTTAAAGTCACATTAGGTCTTCCAGGAGAACTATCCAAGCTTGGTTTATGTTCTAGTGCCTGCAAGCACTGCAGGCTGGTGGCAGTGAGGCGGCACGTGGCTACAGAGTAAAGAGCTTAGTTTGGGAAGTAAATGCATGCTACCTATTATAGCTAAAGGAGAATTAACTGGGGTCATCTCAGATCCAGCCCCAGAAGTCAGCCTAGAACTGCTAGGAGACTTCGGCAAAGTCAGCCCAGCCAGAGTTGGTCTGCAAGATATGAAAATCCACTAGAGACGCAAAAGAACTGCAAAGGAGAGATCTTTAGGGGTGGGGGCAATGTACAAAAAATCCAAAATACCCCATTAAAGCTTTAAATATCTGCCACACTCAGAGGACATCAACAGCCTTTCACTTCAGTGGTATTCGAGTGAAACCTTTCCAAAAACCCCCTCCCCACTCCCTCCTCAACTCTGGAAGGTCACAAGCTGGTTCTAGGACATGGCAGAGTTAACAGAAAATCTGACTGGCCCCTTTCTTCCACTGCAATCTCCCACATGGGGTAGCCCTGAGTTGTGGCAGGGAAAAGCTTTAACTTTAAACGAAACTTGGATGCAGTTTACAAGGGATATGACATTTTAATTACAAAATGTGACTGTGTTTTCGCCACTTGAGGTAGCTGGAGGACATTCTGTTTTCCAAGAGTGACCAGACAAGTTATGGAACCCATTCTAGCATTCATCCAAAAAGAATGAAGAACCAGTCCCACAAAGAAGATCTAAAAGGGCTAGGGGGAAAAAATAAAGTTATTTTTGTTTGAATCTTGTAGGTCCTGTTCCTTCAGTATACTCTGTCGGTTCTTACTTGTGTGAAAGTTGCAGACACCGGGATGAAATCACTTTTGTCAGACCCAAATAAAACAGAGCCAGGGAGGCCTGAAGGAGAGGAAGCTCATGTTTACATTACATGTCAGATGAGAATTATTTCCAAGGTCTTTCTAAACACTTTTGTGTCCTTCATGCATCTCCTGCTTTGATAAGGTTTATCATTACATATTCTTTAGGATTGCAGTAATTCAGATAAGATGCTCTACAAACACTTACCCAGTTACCCAGTAAACAGCATTTCCATCAATGAACTGACAACTCTGGCTTTGAACCTCTGGAACCAATGAACTCTGTTTCTAAGCAGTTTATGTAAATCTCTTTTTGCTCATAAAATTTCCCCTCACAGGATGCACTGGTGGCTTGCCATTCTGTGCATTCTGGATTATAATCCTTATTTCTATTCTTGAGTAAATTCAACATGTTTAGAGATAATTTTCTCTAGTGTTTTTTTTTTAGGTTGACATTCGTAATAAATAAAAATGTGTTTTCTCTCCATAAGTATGTTGGAATTTCCCAATATTTCACACCAGGGAGTGAGGTTCAGCAAACACTTTCTTATGCTAATATCATTGAGCCAAAACAAAAGGCCATAATTACACATATTAATGGCTCAGTGGAATAGAAGAGTAAACAGAAAGCTAATTAATGAATGTGCTAATTGTCCTTCCTTGTTGTAAGCACCAGCATTCAGTATTTAGTTTTAACATATTCACTGGATGGGAAATAACAGAGTCCCATAGGCTGCCTAGAAGTTTGGTCAGAGGTTTTCCCTATGAAGGTCTTCTCCCTTGGGTCCACCCGCAAAGCAGCTGAACAAAGGCTGAGGACTTACTGAGTGCAGAGGGCACAATAGAGCCCCCAGATTCCCTAAGAAGGCAGTAAGAATGGTTCAGGTTGATTTTCATGCTTTTTTTTTTTTTTAAATGAAAAGAAACTGGTCTCTGTTCAAGGATTTTGAAGGGAAAACTTCTCAAATAAGCACTTTTAAATGTCCTCTCAGAGTTTTAAAGAAACTTCCAGCTACTTTCTATTGATTTTCAACAAATATTTAATGAGCACCCACTACATTCCCAGCCCTGTACTGGCTGCCAGAGAGAGAGAAGATTAATGTCGGGAGATGATTCTCCATGGGTCTCTTGCATTTCTGCATGTCTTATGATAAGGTATTGACAATTTTGCTCAGGACTATTTTTTCAAGAATGTTTGTATAGCAAAGAGCCTTAGAAGATAGAGTGTCTCCTTCCCAGGCAGAAGGCAAGGTTGTTTCCCAATCAGTATACAATACTGTCTTCCTCTGGGCCAAAGGTTTGTCATGTTTGCTAGCAGCCTCTTCAAAAATTGCAGGTTTTCCTAAGCTCAGGGTTCCCTGGCTGTGACACGAATCCACCATGTTAGCAGGGTCAGACCTGGTTAGTACTTGGATGGGAGACCACCTGAGTGCTGTAGGCATTTGCCTCTTCCAAAAAAAAAAAAAAAAAAAAAAAAAAAAAAAAAAATCTCTAGCCTTCTAGTTTTCAGCAGAATTCACCTAGTCTGCTCCTACTTGGGTATAAGAAGGCTTGCTTACTCCCCTTTTAAAAAGATTTGGATTTGAAAAAAAAAAAAAAAACCAAAAGAAAAACAAATCCACTGTGTGTGCAGCATCCACCTGGGCTGCTCGAATGCCAACACAGAATTTGGGGGTTAAGG
>NW_012150840.1:1060816-1070405 GCF_000956105.1 Propithecus coquereli
CTTTATTAATATATAATATATGGATTGGCACAGACTCCATCACTTGATCTGCATTTCTGATGCTCGTGTGTCACATGGTGTATGGGGAATTCCCCAAGGGAATCCTCCTCAATCATGGGTGAGCTTTCAGCATATTATTACATTGCAGTCTATGTGCACTCAATCAAGAATATTTGCAGATTATGTTACCTAGTTTTATTAGTCTAACCCTCACAAAATGGGTAAGTGGCTTGATAAGAATTCCAGCAAAGAAACAGATTGGTGATAGCAATAATAATTCAAATACAAGCAAATGACCTGAAAATGGGCTGACACATCTAGTGTCTGATCTTTTTATCAACCATGTTACAAGCTAAAATCAATGACAATTTAATCAGATCTGACCACAGGAATTAGTTTTCTTGTTAATTGAAATATGGATCTATATCTACTATTGATCAAGATGCACCGCATTGTAAGTATATGTTGATTCTTGAAATATTAGCTAATGTGGTATCAAATCATCACAATTGGCAAAGCATTTAAAAACTGAGCATCCTAAACAAGGAGTCAGTCAACTATTAAAATTTTTTCAATGTTGCTTAAAATTCTATATGCCTCAATACAACAAATACTGTTGGAAGATGTATTAAAAATATTGCTGCATATTTGAAAAGACTCGTATTAGTACAAATTATACAACGTGGGAGGTTTGCTACACAGTTGGATGAAAGTACTGGGGTTTCAACATGTCTCAGCTTATGGTATTTGCTAGTATCTGTTTTAGTGATAAAATACACAAACAGCTACTTTTGGTGAACAACATGGCTGTGTTCAGTTATTCCTAACTACACATGAGAATTAACTGAGTACGTTTAAAAAATATTCATGGCCAGACTAATCCTTTCCCAGACTAATTAAATCGGAATCACTGTAAATAATTCTTTAGTTTGGAAAGAGGAAAGGAAGAAAGGTTGCAGCATCAGCAGCTCCCTGTGAAAGCCATTTACTGAATCTCCACAAGCAAACCATTGCTACAAAGAAGATAAAGCCAGGATTGCAAAAACCACTACAGGAGGTCCTCAGTGTTCTCCTATAACATGATATATGCATTCCTGAAAATTACCATACCACACTATGCAAAATTGCAATAAAAACCACAGGGTTTATGGAGAAAATGGGGTAAAGGGTATAACACTCAAAAACTTCCTAAGTGACAGATTTTTTTAAAAAAGAGAAATTTTCATAAAAATGGAAGCAAAGTTCTACATGTGTTAAATGGTTAAGAAGTACAACAATATATAATAAATTTGGCACTGCACCTTGAAAAAGGCCTGACGCTTGTGGAAATGACTGTCAAGGTTTGCAGCTTGTGGGTTATTGTGAAGTGGTGAAGGAGGGTTATTTGAAATTGGATGGAAAGTTCGCCAGATGTGAACAAGCATGGCTCATATCACATGCAAAGTGCAAAGAGCATGGTAAACTGAAGTCTCTGGTACATGTTTGTGTGCGTGTGTCTTGTGTATTACCACATGGCTCAATTCAGCTATTTTCTGCATTTACCTCCCTTCACTTAGTGTTTCCCGTAGATCAAATTGTGCATAAGCAAACACGAAATTTGTGTTATACTCAAAATATTCCCTAATGTATCAATTGCATTGGAATGGACTTGCATTTTCAAACAAGCTTTATGGCAGAACTTACTGTACTTAAAAGTACAAAAACAACACATTGAAATATAGTATAATCTTTCGATAATTTGCAATGAGATGGAAAGTGGCCAAGAAAATCTGTTGCATCACATCAAGGTTTGCTGGTAATACAGTAAAGAAAATAGAAGAATTACTGAACTTAAGTTGTATTACTCATTTTTCTTTTACAAAAAAGACAAGTAGATGGACACACTTGAAACTCGGACTTAGGGGGACGGGGAGGGCAAGGGCAACATAGGTAACCTAAACATCTGTACCCCCATAATATGCTGAAATAAAAAGAAAAAGAAAAAGAAAAAAAGACAAGTAATCTAAATTTGCTGACCTCTCCTAGGATAACAAATGCTTTCTGTAATATGGTACCGAGTAGATATTTAAATGAAAACAAACACGTGTACCCTTTCCCTTCCTCGTAAAGGTGGCACTTTAATCAACAGGGAGAAAGTAAAGGCTTTCCAAAAGAAATTTGAGCTATGGAAGGAACACTTTGAAAATGAATAATTGGAAATGACTCTATTATTAGGTAATTTTTTGCTGAGAATAAAGCACATCATATATAAAAACTCTCATATCTGCATACATTAAATTAGAAATGAATTTTTCAACCCACCTAAAAATCTTCCACATGAGAAGTTTCTGTGGGTCTTGAAAACAATTGTTTAAAGTATAAAAACCATCACTACCAATTAGTTTTCAGGGGACATCATCAGGGGAGATCAAGGTTTACTGGCCAAATTTAATAAAAAAAACTTTTGCATTATTGATGGATGGGGATGAAAAATGACTATCTAGATTTAGTAAGTTCAACCCATGATCTATTTATTCCATTTGAACAGATGTATCTTTGTGAGATCTCTTTTTCAGATTTGGTAGTCAATAAAACCAAGCAGAGAGCTAAACTAACCTTGGAGATAGACCTTAGATCATTTCATCACAAAGAGTTAGGCTCAAATTTTTTTTTAATTTGAAAAAGAATTGAAAGCATATTAAATCACATTGACATTTCTCTATTTTTCTCAGTATTGAGAGTAAAAAAGTTCCATATTAATAAATAGAATAAAATAAAAAATCATTTAAAATGGTTTTACCTTTAACTTACCACTTTTTTTCTACATCTAATATATTATTAGTACATGTGGATAGTTTCTAAATAAATAGAAGTACAAATGAGTGTATATAAATACTATGTGTTTGAATTTTTTTATTCATAGGCTTCATGATCAAAAAAGTTTTGGAGATTACTGCTGGAGTTGATAGGGAAATGAAACAGTTGGGACTGCATTCAATTGCACATTATCAGAAATACTTCAGAGGGCTTCATTTTCCCATGTAAAAGAAGCCTACAGATAGGCAGTCCCAGGCTGGGACTCACGTAAAGCCCAGACTCCTATCTTTTTGCAAAGTCTTATTTAACTTATGGATTTTCCCTCATTCACACAAGAGGCACCCTTAGACATCATGTCCACATTCCAAGCAGGAAGAAGACGGAAAAGTGCAAGAAAAGGCAGAATGTACACATTAGCTGAAGATTTGTACAGATTCCCCAGGGCTAGGCACCTGGGGGATAAAATTCAGGGTCAACAAAGGCTCTTACTGTATACATATCAAGGCAGACAACAGAGGCACAGGCTGAAAGTTGGACATCAACAAGAGTCACTGTAGTGAAGTGAGCAAAAAGCCTGATTGCTAGCTGGCTGCATACTGGCAGTGAGGGCTGAGGTAAACATTATCTTAGACTGGGGCCAGGGCAGATGTGCAGTGGGTTCCTCCCCATGCTGCAGCCTGGAGTCTGCTCTACATCTGAAAACACAGGCTCTGAAGAGATCAGGTCAGCAGCTTCTCTGGAAAGGAAGACTACGGGGGGAAAAAAAGCTAAATGACTTTCTTCCAAGTCTCATCACTTTCACATTTTTTAACCCATTAATTCATTTTTGCAAACAATAGTATTTCTGGTCACCTATGGCTTTAACAAGCCAGACTGATACCTATTTCAAAATATTCTTTGAGGAAACCCTTATTGGAAATGGTGAAAATTAATCTCTGAATGATCTCATTCATTCACTCACGTAAAGCAAACTTAATGATTTCGGGCTACTATAGGCAACCCAAACAAGGAAATGAATACAGAATATATAAATGTTCACAGCTTAGAAGGACAGCCAAGTTCTCTCTGGGATAATTTTATCCTTATAAGGAAAAGTTACCCTGATTTATGTTCTGCCTGATTTTCTCATATATAGTATTTTGGGGAATTTTGCTCTGCAATACTTAGAATCAGCTACTTTGTTAAAACAGCAGAAATAGTAGTAAAATTTAAAGCCAAGATTACATATTGTTCACAACAGTGTGTACAGGCTATTTTATATTGCTCAAGACTCACAGTCTTGTGCATTATTCATTTACTCCAAACAGGGCATGTAATAAATTACTGCTGAGATGCAATCCCTTGGAAAAAGACAGCTCATATTTACTCTGAAAAATGATTCCATCTCAGAAAGCTTTCTTCTTTAAGGGTATTATCATTGGCACGGACAACCATCCTAATAATGCTTATTCTTTACCCTCTTGTGCACTGCACCGTGTAAAGCTCCATTCTATAACTTGAAATAGAAATAGAATTTTCCTGATTGGATTTTACACTGGGAAGGAGATAGCTCTGGAAGAATTGAAATAGAGTGTTTGAAGACACAGTACAGGGTGCACGTCTCCTCTCAGCCCACAGGATCCCTCCCTCTGTCATTTCCTTGGAGCTATCATTCCATTCATCTCCTCTCCCTCCCACACTTAAACCTCTCCCTTGACTTTAACAATTCCCTCCTGAATCCTACATACCCTGCAGTTGCCATGGTCTTTCTATCACATTCTCTTCACGACAAGATTCTTACGTCTATACTGTTTTCACCTCCTTACCTTCCACTCTCTTGACTCTTACCACCAAGCTCATTGCCCATCAACCTGTGCCTACTGAGCCCACATTTTTGCAGAAGGTCCCCATGGAAACCTACCTGCTCTGGGCTCTCACACGAACACAACGGTGCCCTGCGGCAGCCTCTCCTTCCTCACTCTGGTTTTCCATCCTTTAGCCCTTCTCCCGCCCTATACTGATTTCGCCCTCCTTCCTTCCCATCCCGATCCTGTGGTCAGCCTTTGCAATACTCTATCTTCCTTCCTAGAGTCGTTTTTTCATCCTTTCCATAGTGCTGATTCCCAGCCCTTGAAGGACCCCCTGGGCCCTTGTATATCCACAACTGTCTCCAGTTGTCCAGTTAATCTGCTATTTCCTGTGTAGTTCACTAGTTGTACCCTTCATGCCTTTGCTCAGGCACTACTTGTGCTAGTAGTGCTCTGTGCCAATCACTTGTACCATCTGTTCTTAGACTGAGATGTGCAGTATCCCCGTGCAGCCTTCCCTGATTAATCCCCACACAACTTGGTTTACTCAGCATCCCCAAATACACAGAAGCACAATTTTCTCTCTCCTTGACACTTGAGTGTAGGAGCCTTGTTCCCTATTTCTTTTAGGATTGTCTTTAATGCTGCATGCATAATTAGAGACTAAGTTATGCAAACACACACAGAAACACACATGCAAACAGTAGTTACTCAGGTGATTAATTAATGCTGATACAGACCTTTGTAAAGAACAAAATAACCATTTCCCTGGAAGCCGCTGTCCACTCTCACCCATCTCCACTAGCACCTTGTCCATTTCTCTACTGCTACAGAGCTGACCACATGGTAACAGGCTAATTGTCTGCCTTCTCCAATCCCCAGGGAGCTCCTAGGAAACAAGAATGGAATTGGATTTAGCTTTGTATCTCCAGCACCTCACACAGTGCCTGAGGCAGGAGGCATGGGTTGATGGGGGTTTAATAAATATTTATCGCATGTAGCAATGAGTTTTGAGATGGAGGACTCAAATCAGGAAGCCAGCTGTGATCAATATCCAAGATAAAATTAAGATGGGATGGGGAGTAGGGACGGATCAGCTTACTAAGTACCAATAAGGGTTATTTTTATGTATGTTTTAAAGGCAAATCTCAACATGACGAACAGTCCATTGTGAGCTTACAAGAGAACAGGAGAGAGCATCTTAAGAAATATTTCTGTTTTGAAGGCAATAGTCAAACATAGAGCTCAAGTTCTAATATATATGCGCCCACTTATTCAGGGAATTGTTACTAAGTGTGACTTAGTAACAATTGTGACTGGTGCTGAGCCAAACACTGGGGTTACAAGAGTGATGGTCCCTGTTCTCACAGGACCTCTCATAGTCTAGTAGAGGAAATAGACATTAACTAACTAGTAATAAGGCAACTGAAAATGAGATTGCAAACTGTGGTAAGTGCTATGAAGAACAAATAAAGGATCCTATGAGCCTAACTACAGGAGAATCTAATCAAGAAAATGCTTGACAGGGGGGAAACTGAATTTTAAGAAAAGGCACAAAAAAAGATGAACCTGGGTGAGCTTCTTTAAAAGTCATCAAGTTTTCTTATTGTCTCCTCCAATGTCTGTCACAATCATCCTGCATTCCATGATCCTGACAGAGGGAGGTGTCATGAAGAAGATAATCTCCATGTTTCTTCCCTGTAAAGACTGTCACGTAGCCTTCTTAGTTAATATGTCTGTGTCTACCATTTCCTCATAATGGGAAATTGTTAATATACTAAAACGTCCATCTACCTACATATTTATTCTCCCTTTGTTTTTGTTTTTTTCTTGAAGAAAAATTCTTCAAGAGTGGGCATGTGACTCTTGGACTGTCCTGCCAGCCTACCTCCCTGCCATGCACAAGGTCAGAGTGCACCTATTAGCCCCCAGCTTTGTAGGCAGCCCTTGTTATTGTCTTCACTGTTTTTGCTAGTTGAATACATATAAGCCAGTGCCTAATTCTTGTTTCCTTATTGTGAGGTTGAACAGTTTTCAGAAGCTGATTTACTGGGTTTTCTTTTTTGAATGTCATTTTGAATAAATTATTTACCTTCTCTAAACTTAAGTTTCCTCATGTCAAATAAGGATAATAACAGTACCCACCTCTGCAGTGTTGTGTAAGAATCAAATGAAATAATGTTCTTGAAATGCTAAAACCAATACCTGGATGTAGCAAACACTCAATAGATAATAACTATTGTTCCTATTTATTCATTATCAATGTAGTGTTCTTTTAGATTTGTAAATACTCTTTGTATGATTTATGTAATAAACATTAACTTGGCAAAATGATTGAAAATATTTTCTCCTGTTCTACCATATTCTTTATTACTTTAATTTTGCTTATTCTTATTATATAGAAGCCTTTGCAAAATAAATATATTTTGAAGGAGTTCTGTGAACCTGTACTAATATTTTAGTTTTATTATCTGGATTCTGTGATAACTATTTTGGTAATATAAATGTATAAGAGTTCAGTCTTTGGTTTACAATAATTTCCTCAAATTGCCCAAAAAGTGACCTTTAGAAAAGTAAGATCATTGTATAGTGCTTATTTTGTAAATGTTCATATTTGTGTGACTCTTTGAAGTCTGTTGTTCAGGAAAATACTCCCCTTTCTTCCATGTGGCCAGGCAACACCTGAAGGAAGATAGAGTGACAGCCCCCATGCTGGAGCGCTTCACTTCAATCCAAGAGGTAATTGATTTTTTTCCAAATATAGTTTTAGGAACTGCAGCCACAAAAAGGTTTGGAAAGCAACTAGCTGAAAAAGCCACTGCATTGCATTTTACTTTTTAATTTTTTATTCACCAACTGAGAAGTCTAGATCCCCAAATTCAAGGTGTCATTAGAATTAATGTTGTCATTGGATGAATCTTGAGGGCATCATGCTAAGTGAAATAAGTCAGACAGAGAAAGACAAATACTGCACGATTTCACTTATATATACAATCTTAAAAAGTTGAACTCATAGAAGCAGAGAGTAGAATAGTGGTTGCTGGGGCTAGGGGATAGACGAAATGAAGAGATGTTGGTCAAAGGTTACAAACTTTCAGTTATAAGATGAATAAGTTCTGTAAACCTAATGTCCAGCATGGTGACTTTAGTTAATAACACTGTAATGTAGCCTTATATCCTTGAAATTTGCTAAGACAGTGTATCTTAAATGTTCTTCCCACACACACCACACACACAGGTAACTATGTGAGCTGATCAATGTGTTAATTAACATGATTGTGGTAATCATTTCACTATATATGTATATCCAAGCATCATATTGCATACTTCAAATATTTTGTCAATTATACCACAATAAATCTCAGAAAATAAAATGAAATATCCCATTAAATAAAGCATTAACATTGTCATGTGTGAAATTCCTGATTTCATTAATGAGATTTGTTCAGTAAAAATGACAAAATTCTCCCAAATTCCTATGTGCTCAACTCTGAGCCTAAACTCCACGCTCCTTTTATGAACACTTCCTTCCTCTCTTTCAGCTTTGATGGAGAGGGCTCTGGAAAATACCTACAACTAATTCTCTGCCTCCTCTGCTCCAGCCACATGATCTGACTTTGACCGCCACCCTCTTCAGTCACAAGTGCAAGACCCAGAGTCTAAAGACTGTATCTCCTACTTAACTGTATTATGTGACAATCATTTAACCCTCTCAGCCTCAGAGGGCCCAGAAATAAAATGGAAATAGTAATATTGGCCATACTTATCTCAAACAGTTGTAGTGAGGATCAGATGCTGTAAGTATGTCTATTTTTTGATGCCAGATTTGAACCCAGCAAGAAGCAAGTATCAGGAAGCTCTGGGAGATGTTGGGCAAAGGATATATAACTCCAGTTAGATAGGAGGAATAAAGGCAAAAGATCTGTTGTACAGAAAGGTGACTATAGCTAATGATGATATACTGTATTTGTTAATTAGCTAGATTTAGCTATTCCTATAAATATATGTATACACATACTTCAAAACATCATGCTGTACATGATAAATATATACAATGTTAGCTGTCAATTTAAAAATAAAAATAAGAAATTAAAATCAATAAATATAAGAGGCTCCTGTTTCAAAAAGCAGATGGCACAGTAGAAGTTTTATGCTGCTGATGGCCTGTGCTTATTCCCAGGTGTCTGGCCTAAATCTTAGTGTTTGGCTGGGTTCCTGAAATTCTGTGGCCTGAACTGCCCACCTTGGCCTACTCAGCCTGCTGTTGCTCAGTATGCTTCCCTGATTCCCAATCGCTAATCTCAGACTTTCTAGATGTGACTTTTTGTCTGCTTCCTCTGTCTTAGTTTACGGTTTCTCAACCTTGGTACTATTAACATTTTGGGCAGATAATGCCTTGTTGTGGAGGGCTGTCCTAGGCATTGTATTATGGAAAGTTTAGCAACATTCCTTGCCTCCGGCCACTACAAGTCAATAGCACTCCTGAGTCATGTCAATCAAAAATGTCCCCAGACATTGCCGAATATCCCTTGGGGAAAAAAAACTGTTCCCCGATCCGCAGTTGAGAACCTTAAGTAACCCTCCTCAATCCGATCTCTGGATTACCTGGTCTAGGGCCCTTGCTTGCCAGCCCTAACATGTTTTAGGTGTACACTGTTTTTGTTCTCCTAGTCCTTCCCTACTGTCAAAAGCCTGGGGTATACAGGAATACGCTCTAACTCAGAACAAGTTGCTGTAAAATAATAATTAAAAAGCTTAAATGTGTTTTCTGTTTTTTCGAAGTATTATCAGCCTGAGGGGAATCCGCCTGCGGTGCAGCTAGCAGTATGAGTAGAACGCAGCTTTGCTACAGCCTTCGGGACTGCAACAAACTTCCGGTTCCTTCAATAGCCTTCTGGTTCCTGCAACACCCTTCCGGTTTCTGCAACAGGCTTCCGGTTCCTGCAAGAGCCTTCCGGTTCCTGCAACAGCCTTCCGGTTTCAGTAACAGCCTTCAGGTTCCAGCA
>NW_012150840.1:1070605-1083612 GCF_000956105.1 Propithecus coquereli
CCTGCAACAGCCTTCCGGCCTGCAACGGCCTTTTGGTTCCTGCAATGGCCTTCCGGTTCCTACAACAGCCTTCCGGTCTGCCGCATGGGGCTGTCTCCCAGTCTCTAGGAGCGCCCAGTCTCCAGGAGCACCCCTGCTGCAAGGCCAGCCCCGTGCACCACCAAACTGCTGAGTCCACACAAAGTACAAATGGCCATGGAATGGTGTGACTGTGTGTTCTTAAGAGTTACAAAGAATTTTAGAGTTTACTTTCCTCTGGCCCCATCTTACCCTCAGTTTTTAAGAAGATAAAACAGGCCCGTAGAAGCTAAATGGCATACACACTGTCTCAAAGTTATTCAGCAACTGAACTCAGACCAGAGGCCTATAACCTCATCATAGGCCACTTATTCCAGACATGGCAGGAGAAGCCCCTAACAGTTTGCAGCCCCCATTCCCAGTACCCTAGTTCATACATTTCATTCTTTAGCATTGGCTTTTCTAGTTGCACTTGCATGTTTTGTACTATTAAACATATCACAGAATACTTACAATTCCTCCAACAGATTTAAAAAGGGCAGTTCATGGGAATGCATGACATGTTCCTGAGCCAGAAATTACAAATCTAAAGTTAAATAAAATACAGTGTTCCTCCCCAAACAGCTTTTCATCTAGCAAATGTTTATTGAGCCCCTGTGCTAGGCTCTATACCAGGCTCTGAGGATACCATGCAAAAAGAACAGGGCCCTGCTTTCATGGTGATTACATTATAGTGCAGGGAAGACAATAAACAAATAAAGACAGTATCATCAGTGATGACTTCAAAAAAAAAAAAAGTAAAGAAAAGAAAATAGAACAGACTGGGCTGATAACGAGAGATGGGAGGTGAGGGTATGGTATTTAGAGTGGGTAGCCAGGGAAGGCTCCTTTGGTATGCAAGCTGGTATTTGGCTGGTATCTAGACGGCAAGAAGCGTCCAGCCAGGTGAATGTTTGGGGACACTGTAGGAGTCTATAGCCAACAGAACATGTGCATATGTGGTTCTTATTGCAGTTTTCTTCTTTGCATCACTTGGGTTCATTTTTCCCTTGGGCTTGCCCTCCTGTTGGCTGTCATAGCAACGTGGGGAGACCATTTTATTTTGCCCACCCAGTCACTCATCAGCCCACACTCTGCACATACCCAATCCTAGCAACTAGTCATGGAAACATTATTTAGAAAACAATAGACTCGATAACTCTTTGCATCAGCTCCAAGGACTATTCAGCTGTCACTGAAAATAAATCAGGCAGCCTTGTCCCAGGAGAAATCCTTAGTCATTGCTTATCCTTCACAAATAATTAGCTCAGCCTTCTCAAGCCAGTTTCTACCTTGCTTTCACCAAAAGGCTCAGGTCAGCCAACCCAAGTGGCCTATAATAACCCTGTCTGATACCACATAATGTTCTTCTCTACCCACTCCAGTCAAACTTTCCTGTTTTCACTCTGGATATATCTACATTTGAGACAAATCTTTTGATTTCAAATATTTCTGTTAGATGTACTCCCAGAAGTTGCAGCCTACGTATGGTTTGTTCCTACTCATCTATGGTATCTAATTTAAGTTCTCCCATACAAGATCAACAGAATACTTCCATGTTTAATGAGCCATGTAGGACCAAAATAAGTTGCTACCCCATCTATCTCCCAGGAATTGAGTTCAGGGAGGCTTGTTTATTTTTGTTCACCTCACATTGAAATGTGACTTAGCAAGTGCAATCTTACGTCATAAATGATTATTCAGAATCATCTCTCCTGACACTGACATTCTCTCTGTGTATCTCTGAAATTATTTTCTGAAGACCGTCAAGTATTGGTGCTTGGTTTTTATTCACAAAACCAAGGGCAACACACATAACCTAAACATCTGTACCCCCATAATATGCTGAAATAAAAAAAAAAAAAGAAAGATAAAAAAATTAAACAAAAATAACCATGACTACCCATGATCTATTCATTCTCTCAGTATTGAAGTATTGGGTTAACTATATATCATTGGAATGGAGAGAGGAAGAGAGAGTGTGAGTCTGGCTGTAAATCCTAGACAGAAGCCAAGGATTGGGGTCAGACCATTCTGACTCTCCTTGGAGTCCTGTGCTTATTTCTGGGGCCAGACAAAGCCCACCTTAAGAGGACTGTGGAGAACACTGGCTAGAGCACAGAAGGAGATTGGACAGAGAGGCCTGAGAAAAGAGATTGGTGAGGATGAGTGGTCATTATGTGGCCCGGAGGCAAGGCTGTAGATGTCTGTTTGCATGCCAGCAGCACAGGAATGATGAACAGCCTTCAAACCAGATGCCAGTGGTCCAATTATTTCCCAGTTTTTGTCTTAGGCAATAGCCAACTACACGTGCAGCTACACAAGCGTTCCCATCATAAAACACCTGGCCACAGGGGAATATGGACTGCTGACTGCAACTTACAGTGTGATTTTTCTCCCCCACAGCCCAAAGGTGGGTGATTACAAAAACCTAATAGTAGGAGAGGGAGAAGTATATGATTTCAGAAAGAAAATCTTGACTCTAAAGAGACATATACTGACTGGGAATGGTGGATCACATCTATAATCCTAGCACTCTGTGTGACTGAGGCAGGAGGATCACTTGAGGTCAGGAGTTCAAGATCAGCCTGAGCAAGAGTGAGACCCCATCTCTACTAAAAATAGGAAAAAATCAGCTGGGCAACTAAAAATAGAAAAAAATTAGCTGGACATGGTGGTGTGCACCTGTAGTCCCAGCTACTTGGGAGGCTGAGGCAAGAGGATTGCCTGAGCCCAGGAGTTTGAGGTTGCTGTGAGCTAGGCTGATGCCACAGCACTCTAGCCTGGGCAACAGAGTGAGACTCTGTTTCTAAATAAATAAATAAATAAAGAGACATATACTTGTAGACAAATGTTCTAAAGCTCTGAAAATCTGTAGTCTAAATGGCAAATAAGAAAGCAACATGGCCTGTAAGTGGTGCAAGGGAGAATTCTATGCCTAATGGAATCTCTATATCTGCCTACCCCACTTTTGCCAAATATTTTATTATTCAGCCTGCTAGGCTTTTACCATATCTCTGTTTGATCTCATTGCTCAATACTGTAAAGTCCCCAGATGAGCTTCTTATTTCCTATCCTTTCTACTAAAAGGCTAGCAACTACACAGTAATTCATCACTCATTCATTAATAAACATGTGCCTTCCATAACAATGTGCTGGGAGGATGAATAAGTTGTGCTCTTGTAGGGAACTTGTGACTGGGCAGAAGGAGAATAAAAATATACATGGTAGTTACTACAATACAAGGCAAAATATGCTATTTGATTAAATAGGAAGCAATCAAAATGTGATGGGAGTTTGGAAGAGTTTCATGTCCCTGTAATTAAGGTATGCATTTAAGAAAATACCTCTATTAGTCAAAATACAATAGTTAATGCTGAGGTAACTCCAAAATCTCAGTGACTTAAAGAAACATTTTATAGTTCTCTAAGTTATAGCCATGTAGCAAACACTGAAGAAAGTTATATAGGATTTCTCTGTATTATTTTTACAACTTCCTATAAGTCTATAGTTACTACACAT
Source organism: Propithecus coquereli (assembly GCF_000956105.1). NCBI lineage: Eukaryota > Metazoa > Chordata > Mammalia > Primates > Indriidae > Propithecus > Propithecus coquereli. The sequence continues at coordinate 1,074,185 of NW_012150840.1, forward strand.
AAAAAATATAAATAGTGAGATGATAGATAATAGATAAATAGATAGATAGAAACAGGTGTGGGAAGGAGGACAACACAACATTTCATTTCTCACTCACGCTCCTTGTCCAGGCAGGCTGGCTTGGGGACTGCTCTCCATAGTCTTCAAGCAGGAACCAGGCAGAAAGAGGCCCTGCCTCTGTGCTTTCACAAAGCAGGAGAAAGGAAATGTGGTGAAGCACACACTCACTCTTAAAACTTCCACCCTGAGGAGGCACATGATATTCCCACCATCCACGTTTCATTGGCCAAACCAAACCATATGACCATACCTGCTTCCAGGGGACAGGGATGCACCCAGAGGAAAACCAAAATATATGTTTCAATAACTAATGGCCCCAGGACACAAACTGTATACTCAGGCATTGGTTTTTGAGAATTTTCTATGAAAAATAATAGCGTCTTTGGCATGCATTTAGCCTTGTGTGATTTTGTTGTAATGACAGAGTATACTCTGAAATGGATTAACTAGAACACAGTCACCCAAACTTGTTAGCTGCATAATTACTGGTATGGTCTTCTCTCCATGGTTCAGCCCTCTGCCCACCAGCAGCACGCTGTTATTGCCGTTCCTTCCCGAAGGCCTTACACAGAATATGAATCACTGTGGGTAATGCTGGTTGAAAAGCAATCCCAGCTATATTGGATATGAGTCTGAATTTTAAAGTGGCCAAATATCTTCAGTGCCAACATTAAAGATGTTTTGTGCTGACTCTTCAAGTGCGTGCTGTAAGAAAATTGTCAAACAGCAAACCACAGTGAAATCAACCCAACACTCTCGCCCACAAAGTCTGCAACATTAGCATCCTTTCCTAAAGTCAAGAAAGTTTAGGGAGTTCTCCATCCCAGGTAGCAATAAGCAATAGTGCTGAATGAGGACCGAGGAGCCCAGGAGAAAGGTGACTATAATCAGGGCAACAATATGAGAAAGAACCCAGGCAGTATAATGGGTGCCTGAGGACAAATCCCAGCTTTGCCTTCTAAAGGTTGTGTGACTCTGAGCAAATAGTTTATCCCCTCATTTTCTTCATCTTTAAAATCAAGGGATTGTACCAGATCTTCCCTGATCCTCTTCCTAATTAAGAGCCAGATAGATCATTGTGCTTGAATAACAGCTCTGTCCCTCACAATATGACCTTCAGCAAGTACTTAACATCTCTGTAACCTAATTTTCTGATCTGTAAAATGAAGATAGTAATGGACCTAGCTCATAGGGTGGTTGTAATGACTAAATGAATTAACATATGTAAAGCTTTTAGAACAGTGCCTGCTATGTGGTAAAGACTAAATAATTATTATCTATTATTATTGTTATTACTATTACTAATCAAAGTGGATGACAAAGAAGCAACACTCAGAATTCTCAGCTCTGTGTCCTGAATGAGTTCATGAAATGATACAAGTATGTTTTAGATCAGTTTCCCAACAAGTATGTATTTACAGATAAAAGTTAAAGGCATTGGTTATAAATAAAAAGAAAAATTGTTAAATTATTACTTTGCTAGCTTCTGGACATTAGAAAAACCCCATTCTCTTCATCCACCTTGAAAGGAGGACCATACTGCCCCCACTAGCCTGTGATGATTAATTTTGTGTCAACTTGACTGGGCCATGGGGTGCCCAGATATTCATTCAAATGTTATTCTAAGTGTTTCTGTGAGGGTGGTTTTGGAAGAGATTAACATTCTAATCAGTAGACTGAATAAAGCAGACTGCCCTCCCTAAGGTGGATGGGAACTCACCCAATCAGTTGAAGTCCTGAATAAAACAAAGAGGCTGACCTGCCCTCAAATAGGAGAGGATTCCTTCTGTCTGACTGCCTTCCATCTGAGACACTGGCTTTTATCTGAGACTGGCTTTTTTCCTGCCTGTGACTCAAACTAAAACATTGGCTCTTCTCTGGTCTTAAGACTGCTGACCTTCAGACTGCAAATATACTATCAGCTCTCCCAGGTCTCCAGGTTGCTGACTCACCCTGCAGATCTTAGGATTTGTCAGCTATCATAACTGTTCATGTACATATATATACACATACATATATATATTAATACACACACATACACACATATATATATCAATAAATTCAGAAAAATAGAAATTATACCATGTACCTTCTCGGACCACAGAGGCTTAAAATTAGAGTTCAACTCCAACAGAAATACTTGCCACCTCACAAAGTCATGGAAATTAAACAATCTATTGTTGACTAACTCCTGGGTCAAGGAGGAAATACAGAGGGAAATCAAGAACTTCTTCGAACTAAATGATAACGGAGAAACAAGCTATCAAAACCTATGGGATACAGCAAAAGCATTTCTGAGAGAAAAACCAATAGCAATAAATGCTCATATCCAAAAAACAGAAAGATCAGACACTGACAACCTAATAAATAGAATCGAGGACTTGGAAAAGGAAGAGCTAACCAATCCCAATCCAAATAGAAGAAAAGAAATAACTAAGATCAAAGCACAATTAAACGAAATTGAGAACATGAGAACTATACGCAAGATCAACAAAACCAAAAGCTGGTTTTTTGAAAAGATAAACAAAATTGACACCCCACTGGCTAGATTGACTAAAATCCAAAGGGAAAGGTCTCTTATAAACTCAATCAAAAATGAAAAAGGAGAGATCACAACAGATGCCACGGAAATACAAAACATTATTTTTGATTACTACAAAAACCTATATGCCCCAAAACTATATAACGAGGAGGAAATGGACAAATCCCTGGAAACATACAACCTCCCTAAGTTCACCCAAGAGGTAACAGAATATCTGAATAGACCAATTTCAAGTTCAGAAATTGGAGCAGCAATCAAAAACCTCCCAAAATGTAAAAGCCCCGGACCAGATGGCTACACTCCAGAGTTTTACCAAACATTCAAAGATGAACTCACACCTATACTCCAGAAATTATTCCACAATATTGAGAAAGATGGCATCCTTCCTAACTCATTCTACGAAGCCAATATCACCTTGATACCAAAGCCAGGAAAGGAGACAACAAAAAAAGAAAACTACAGACCAATATCCCTCATGAATATAGATGCAAAAATCCTCAACAAAATTTTAGCAAATAGAATTCAGCAGCATATCAAAAAAATAATTCACCATGACCAGGTGGGCTTTATTCCAGGGATGCAAGGCTGGTTTAATATACGCAAATCTATAAATGCAATTTGCCACATAAATAAAAGCAAGAACAAAGACCATATGATTCTTTCGATAGATGCAGAAAAAGCATTTGACAAAGTCCAACACACCTTTATGATAAAAACTCTCATCAAAATAGGCATAGACGGCTCATTCCTTAAAATTATCAAGTCCATCTATGACAAACCCACATATATATATATATATCCTATTGGTTCTATTTCTCTGGGGAACCCTGGCTAGCACTCTGCCTTGTTTCTGCCTCACTCTCTGAAGCACAGAAGATTCACACGCCGCCCCCCTCCACCTGCAGTTGAGGCCTGTTGAGGCAACATATCCCCGACATAGCACTTATGATCTCTCTACACGCTGGTGAAACTGACTTAGGTTCAAGACCATGGGCTTCTGAGAGTCACAGACATGCCAAGCACCTGAAGAGAAGAGATGGAAACAATTATAATTTGAAATTAGGGTTACAGAGGACAATCCATTTATTTATTTGTTTTCCCACATCATCTATAGGAAAACCAGTATCTTTCCAAAGTTTTCAGGAAATGGCTCAAAGATATTTCTCAGAATGCACTGGGGAGGTGCCTCACAACCACACTGGGCAATTACAGAACAGCTCTGCCAAGGCCTTCTCTCCTCATGTAGATTGGGGGCAGGGGATAATTTTCTCGTTTACATTAACCTCTCGTGCAAATGCAAGTAGAGGTGCTGTGGTGTCACTACTTTAATAAACCCCTGATGTGTCTTATTCTGTGTAGGCCCTACAATGACCCCTGTAAAGCAGGTTCCTGAGTTTCATGATATAATGGTTGGTCATAGGAACTCCCTCCTCACTGCTTCCAGAGAGTTGCAAACACCCCTAATCAGCCCTCAATGCTCTGTGTTATAATTATGATTTCTTTCCTTCCCATGGAATCCCTGTGTTCTTCCTGGATGAAGATTGTGTCTTATTTATCTATGAATTCCCAGAGGCCAGAAATGGTCACTGAATTCACATCCTCACTTTTCTCCTTATTCCTCCTAGAGGATAGGAAGTCAAAAAAAGAACTATGCAGAACAAATCAAGACTGCACTCTTAAAAGACTGCACATCAGGAAGCATCTTTACACTTGAGGTACACCTGCATGTCTGGAAGAGAATATGACAAGAGGCCTCAGGAGAAAAAATAATGATAAGACACATCGGGTAATCACCAAACTGAAGCTTGAACAAATATTTTCCAAGAAGCAGATCTTATAACTCAGAGATCTTTCTGAAAATGGGACATTTATATCCACATGGATTCCTGTGGGAGATATAAGTCTAAGAGAGGACAGAAAGGATGAAAAAGAATATAATAAATTTTGACTGTCTCATGGTGATTGACAAATATCCAAAATATTTAATGTAAAAAATTTAATTATAAGAAAATATTAAATAATATTGGAAAAGTGACATGATTTATATGTGAATTTCAGAGAATATTCACGCTCTAGGAAATAATATGGTAATTTCCACTTATTCAGAGCACAAACAATAAGAAAGTTTACATACTCAGACATGTGGCTCCCCAAAGCAAATGCTATCTCTGAAATATTGCATGAATCTTCTAAATAATCAATACTTCAGAATTTTCCCTTAATTTAAAAATGATTTCCTTAAGAAGAACCAAGTTGGAGGACTAACACTACCCAATTTCAAAACTTAAAAGCTACAGTTACCAAGAGAGTATGGTATTGGCTTAAAGATAGACAGAAAGATCAATGGAACAGAATAGAGAGTCCATAATTGAACTCACACATAAATGGACAACAGATTTTCAACAAAGTCAACTCAGTTGAAAAAGGATAGTCTTTCAACAAATGATTCTATAAAAAAATGAATATTCACATGCAAAAAAAGAAAAAGATAAACTTCTATCCATATCTCAAGATAATGTGAAACCTGAAACTATAAAGTTTCTAGAAGAAAACAGGAGAAAATCTTTGTCACCTTGGGTTAGGCAAAGATTTCTCAGATACAACATTGAAAAGCACAATCCACAAAAAAGCGAATTGGTAAATCAGACTTGATCAAAAATAAAAACTTTTGTTGTTTAAAAGAGACTGTTAAGAGAATGAAAAGATAAGCCACAGACTGGTAAAAAATATTTGCAAATCATATATGTGATAAAAAGAGACTCGTGTGCAGAATATGTAAAGTACTCTCAAAACTCAATAAGAAAACAAAAAAAAATCTAATAATAAAATGGGTAACAGATTTGAATAGATACTTCATGAAGGAAGATATAGGGCCAGCAAATGGCACAGAAAAGATTCAAAATCATGAGTCATTAAGGAAATTTAAGTTAAAATCCCAATGAAATGCTACTACATGCCTACTAGAATGGCAAAAATCAAAAGGACTGGCAATAGCAGATCTTGGTAAGGATGTGGAAGAACTGGACTCTCGAACACTGGTGGGAATGTAAAATAGTACGATCGCATTAGAAAACCATTTGGCCATTTCTTGGAAGGTTAAATGTACACCTACCTTATGATCCAGCCATTCTACTCAGGTGGTAATCCAAGAGAAATGAAAGTGTATGTCCATACACAAACACTTGTATATAATGTTGACAGAAGCTTTATTTGTAATATCCAAAAATTGGAAACAACACAAATGGCTATCATCAGGCGAATGAATAAATAAATTGTGATGTATTCACACAATGGAGTATTACTCAGCAATAAAAAGAAATGAAACATTGATATGCACAACAGGGAAGAATATCAAAATAACTATGCTGAAGCAAAGAAGCTAGATCAAAAAAAAGAGCACATACTCTATGATTCCATTTATATAAAAATCAAGGAAATGCAAACTAGTGAATAGTGACAAAAAAACAGATGGGAGGTGGGGCCTGGAGAGATGGATTAAAAAGAATGCAAGGAAACATTTGTGGGTGATGAGTGTGTTCATTTCTTGATTGGGGTGATGATTTCACAGGTCTGTACATGTGTCAAAACTTATTGTACCCTTTTAATATGTGTATTTTATTGTATGTCAATTATACTTCAATAAAACTGTGTTTAAAAAAAAAGAAAAAAATGGCCAAGTATGGTGACTCACATCTATAATCCCAGCATTTTGGGAGGCCAAGGCAGGAGCATTGCTTGAGGCCAGGAGTTTGAGACCAGCCTGGGCAACAAAGCAAGACCTCATCTCCACAAAAAGTAGAAAAATTAGCCAGGCGTGGTGGTACATGCCTGTTGTCCTAGCTACTGGGGAGGCTGAAGCAGGAGGATTGCTTGAGCCCAGGAGTTCTAGGTTGCAGTGAGCTATGATTGGGCCACTGCACTCCAGCATGGATGACAGAGAGAGACCTTATCTCTTAAAAAAATTTTGTTTCATTCATTTATTCAACAGAAATTGATTGAGTCCCTACTCTGTGCCAGGAAGTGTTATAGGCACTGGGATACAACAGTGATCAAATTGGACAAAAATCTCTCCTGTGGTCCTCTCCAAATAAAAATAATATTATCTTTATTTTTATACATAAAATTATTTGCTTAAGGCCAGAAAAAAAAATTAGAAACTGGTCGAGTCAAGAGCAGGTCCTCCTCTAATGTTTGCAGTGCCCAGGGAAAGAGTACCAATGGAGGCCCATGGTAAATATCTAATATATGAAAGAGATCAATCAAGCTGTGCCCCTGCCCAGCCCACATTTCCTCCTGGGCCCCGCAAGCCAGAGGCTAAGGAGCCACTCTTCCTGGGTTAACCCTGCCCTGGGCTAAGCCTGAAGGGGTCATGAAAATGGTGGGACAGGATAGAAGATGGGCCTCCTCCAGGTCTTATTTTCTAGACTCTCAAAATTATACTGCCTAAACACAGCAGAAGACGAGAGTGCACTAATCTGGGGAACTCAGTCTGCCTAGCCACCCTCTGGTGTCTGGGACGGGCTAGAATTTCTTTCTTCCTCTTGGTGGATTCCTGCATTCTCACCTCTATGTCTTCACCTGGGCCCACAGGCTCAAGTAATCCTGTCATTTGCTCAACTGGTTCCTGAACTTGAAAAAAAAGTTTTTACAAGATGGAAAAATTTTTTGAAAGGTCTTTGTCTCTCAATGTTTGTGATATACTGAACCCTCTTAAAAGTAGGACTCAGATCAGGGTTACTTTTGGCAAGGGTCTAAGAATGGTACTGGTCAGGAATAGAATTCAGGTTTCCAGGAGACCACACTGATTTTAGAAATACTACATGCAAATCATATGAAAGACAAATGGAAAACATTCAGTAATAGGATGCAAGCAATTGTTTCTAAGTACAAGGAGAGACAGAGAAATAGGTACTCCTTTCAATAGGTATTACCCACATATCCTGGGTTTCATAACTTCACCAAAATAAAATTATGAACCAATATTTATTTACATAATTGCAGAAATAGTCTCTAATTCTACAACCAACTTGAGTGAAGATGAATAATAATTTCAAAATTTTACACACTTCAACTGCCATGAGTGTATTCCTTCCTGCAACACATTCTTGACGAGTTTGAGAAACCATGCTAAGCCATGGGTAAGTTATTAAGTTGTGCAAAGACACTGCCCTGGTCCTCAAGAGTCTTGGAATATTTCAATATTTAACACATATGTGACAAATACGGAAGTGGGACAATTAAGAATAATAATAATAAAGCAGAGAGTGAGCCTGCAAGAGATCATAATGGCATCATAATGGAAAATACAATGAGAGGGGAAGCATTAAAATTAGACTTTGGAGGATGGTGAGAATTTCACCAAGTAAAAGGCCAAAATTTAGTCTGACCCCTTATAGCAGCAGTATCCAACCTTTTTGGCACCAGGGGCTGGTTTCATGGAAGACAATTTTTCCATGGACAGGGGTGGGGGGATGGTTTGGGGGGATGATTCAAGTACATTATCTTTATTGTGCAGTCAAACCTCTCTGCTAATGATGATCTGTATTTGCAGCCGCTCCCTGGCACTAACATCACCGCTTCAGCTCCACCTCAGATCATCAGGCATTAGATTCTCATAAGGAAGCGCACATCCTAGATCCCTCCCATGCTCAGTTTACAGCAGGGTTCGTGCTCCTATGAGAATCTAATGCTGCCGCTGATCTGACAGGAGGCAGAGCTTAGGCGGAGACAACGTGAGCCATGGGGAATGGCTATAAATACAGATGAAGCTTCACTCCCTCGCTTCCTGCTGTGTGGCCCTAATAGGTTCCTAAGAGGCCACGCGGCCGGTACTGGTCCGCGGCCCAGGGATTCGGGACCGCAGCCTTACAGGATACATGCAGTTAATTCAGTAAGAGGTCATGCATTGCCTGCTTGAATTCTTCTACTATATGAGTAATTTACTATTGTATTCTACTTTCATATAGTTCTAAATATATATATACACACACACACATATATATACATACACACGTGTGTATACACACACACACACACACACACACACACACACACATATGCTCAAAATGTCCTTCCTTGTATCTTCTAACTATTGACTTTGGTTCTACCCCTGGAGCAACCAGACTCACTCTTTCATGTGAAAATTCTTGAAGTGTGTTAAGACTGTGATCATGTCCTAAGGCATCTCTTTTCTGGGTTTCATAATAATTATAATGGTGATGATGATAAAATTAATGATAGCAGTTGTATTATTTTTCTATTGCTGCTGCAACAAATTCCCACAAACTCAGAGGCTTAAAATAACACAAATTTATTATCTTATAGTTATGTAGCTCCAAAGTCTGGCATGGGTCTCACTGGGTTAAAATAAAAATGTCAGCAGGGCTGTTTTCCTTCTGGAGGTTTTAGGGGAGAACTGTTTCCTTCCTTTTTCCAGCTCATTAGCTCAATTCCTTCCTCCCATCACTCTGACTCTCTTCCCTCTCTCTCATAAGGACCCCTGTGATTACCTGGGCACACCTGGATAATCTAGGATAATCTTCCCAAATCAGGACCCTTAACTTACGCTCATCTGCAAAGCTCCTTTGCCACATAAGGTAACATATTCACAGACTCCAGGAATCAGGATGCGGACATCTTGGGGAGACACTATCCTCCCTACCACAGCAGTTAATATTTTTAGCATTCGCTATGTGCCACGCATGCTGCCAAGTGCTTTACATGCATCATCCCCACTAATCGTTTTGACAATCCTATGAGGTTGGTGCTGTTGTTGTCCCCATTACAGAGATGAGGACTCTCAGGTGCAGAGATTAAGAAACTTCCC
>NW_012150840.1:1084760-1147725 GCF_000956105.1 Propithecus coquereli
TAAAAGAAATGGAAAAATGGGAATTTTTTAACCTCAAGGTGAGGGAATTTTTTTTAAACAAAAGTAAAGGAAGAAAGGAGAAGGAAATCTATGATAGATTTGAATATGCACACATGATAGTATTTCTAAAATGTCAACACCATTAAAATATCAAATAACAAACTGAGAAATATTAGTAAATATATGTAATGGGAAAAGTTAATATCTTTAAAATATAAAGAGCTTTTATCAAAAGAAACACTCCAGTAGAAATCTAAGTAAATGATCTAAACTAAGAATTTGTAAGTAAATGCAAATGGCAACAAACAACAAAAACATCTGGCTTCATCAGTAATCAAAAAGCTAAATACTAATTATGTTTTTGCCTATCAAATTTGTAAAAATTATTTTACTAATAATAGCCAAGGTTTTTTAGGATAACCAGGCAACCTCATACAGTGTTGCTAGAAATACATATTAGCTCAAACTTTCTGAAAAGAAATTTGACAATTTGTATCAAAAGCCTTAAGAACATTCACATCTTTGGGCCCAGCACTTGCATTTTCAGGAATTCATCCAAAGAAAATAACCAGAAAAGTGCACAAAGATCCACATATAAAGATGTTCGATATAAAGGATTATTTTAATAGAAAAAACAACCTAAATGTTCAATAATAGGAAACTTGATGATTATAGTACATCTATAGGATGGAATGTTAGGCAGACTTTAAAACTATGTGGATGAAAAATAGTTAATGATGTCAGAAGATGTTGAAAATATTCAGTAAAGCAAAAAATAAATCACTATACAGTATGTAGATGGTCCCAAATGTTTTTGGTACATGCATACATATGTGTGTATATAAAAACTTAAAAGATATACAACAAAATATTAATTTACTTGTCCTATTGAAGTTCTCCAGGGTACACATCTGTAGGCACCACAACTATAAGATGTAACACCATGTGAAAATAGGGTACAAAAAATCATATGTAAATTTTGGTCATTATAGGCACACATAATTGAGATTAAGGTCATTGAAATACAGTTGTGTTTCTGAACTAGAAAATCTCCTACGAATCTGTCTTTGCATGTCTTAATATTTCAATTTCTCTCTTGAATGGTCCAGTCTTATTTATATAGCCTTTTCTGCCTCTTCTCTATATTACTAAAGGATAATAAAGAAACAGCATCAAACCAAAATAAAAAGAGGATTTTTCCAAACTGTTAAAATCTTCCAGATTTCTCAACTTGAAATTCCTCATTATGAATCAAAAGAAAGACTGAAAATGATCAATAGAATTAGATTATCAAGTGAATTCATTTGAATGACTAATCTTTAGGGGTTTTCTTCTTTCTACTATTTTTTCACGTTCCTAAAAAATACTCACGGATGTAACTCAGTTTACACTAGGAATCAAAGTTCTGTACATCTATTACTACAAAAATACTTTCTGATTACCAGAACTCTGTTCTTCCTCTGAAAATATCCAAAACACCCATTAGCCTGTCTTTAGCTTCAGCTCATAAAATACATTATGACTTTCATTCATTATTACCACTGTATAATCATTGTTATTTCAAAGTAATGCCCACTTATTGCAAACTGTCAAGCAACTCAGAGAAATACAAAGAAAAAATTTATAATCTTCCTTCCCCAACACAAATCCCACTCTCCTGAGGAACTGAGTTTAACTGTTTGGCTGTTATCCTTTGGCACCCTTTAAAACACTTACTTTACTTTGCTTTTATAAGCTGGAAAAAGGAAAAGTTTAGCATTTATTGTGGTGTTGCAAAAGTATCAATCTATATGTGAAAAAATTAATTAAAATAGATCAAAAGTGATTCAAAACCTTTACCAATTCCAATTTCAAAGCAGGAAATCTTCTCCATACAAAAAGGCTAAAAAGTTAACAAAGTCTCATTGATCCGTAGAGAAAACTCAGGTTTTCTCTCTCTCTCTCTCTCTCTCTCTCTCTCTAATATATCTAATTCATTTGAGACAATGAATTTCCTTTGTAGAATTATCATTTATACAAAGAGTAATTAAGAATCAGTGTTTAGTGTTAAACACACAGGGGAAAAACATTTAATTTGGTTCCTTTCTGCCTCATAAGCTTAACATTTCCTCTCTCTCCTAAGATTATCTCAATTCTTAGTGCTCTATATTTAAAATTTCTTTCCACCTTCTCTTTTTCTTTCTTGTTTCAAACTTTTCAAAATAGGTTTTTAGAATCATTTTCAAACTCTTCCACTATCAGACTTTAGAACTCATTGTATCCTTTGCACTTCATTCGTTGTGGTTCAACTTCTTCTCATTTTATTGCATTCTAGGATGGGCCTATCCTGCTCACTGGGAGGAGACTTGGACTCAGCCAACCTTTACTGATAGCGATGTTGGATGTTGGTGAGCTCTCCTAACCACTGTCTCTAGTTTTCCATCGCTAAGAATGAGTATCGCATTTATGCACTCAGGAAGCTGTTGTGAGGCTTACATAACAACCTCTCCTCTCCACCTTCAATTTGCATAGTGGGGAAGAGCACAGACTTTCAAGTCAACTTGACTAGCTCCACTTTTTTCCCGTTGTGTGATCTTGGGCACAATCTTATGCTCTCTATGCCGCAATTTCTTCATCTGAAACTTAAAGATAAAGCGATATCTACCACATACGGTTGCTGTAGAAGTAAATCTGATAATATTTGAAAAGCACTTAGTATACACTATGTGATTGATCAATGTTGGTTACCTTAATTTTTATATCACTTCAGCCTTTCATTCTTATAAGCCCAAAACTAAAATATTCTTCTATATTCAGCCTTCAAAACATTCACCATTTTCCCTCTCCATTTTCTCATCTGTTTAAAAAGTCTGAATAATAATATGTACCTCATAGATCAGGAGTAGAGATCAAATAGTGAAAAGTACTAAATATCAGCTCTAAGTAGAATGTAATAGATAAGGATGTTAGCCATTCAGCAACCATTAAAAATAATAGCTAAAAAGATAACAGAAGAAGCAAAATGAAGAGGAATGAATTTTTTATTAACTCAAAAGAGAGCAAAGTAACAGACAAACAAAAACTAGATGAGACAAACAAAAAAGAAAGATGGTAGATTTAAGTCCAACCGTATCACTAACAAAAATACACGTTTAAACACTCTAATTTAAAAAAAGAGATTGTCAGACTGGATTAAACAGCAAGACTCAATAGTACCCTATCTATTAATGTAAGAGACATGTTTATAAAGATTTAGAGAGATCAAAAGTTGAAGAGTGGACAAAGATACACAGGCAAACAATAAGCATAAGAAAGCAAGTAGAAGAGGTACATTTCAAAATAAAGAGTATTAGCATAATTTTATAATGATATAAGAGTCAATTTATCAGAAAGATATAACATTCATAAATATTTATGTATTTAATATCAGAGCTTCAATTATATGAAGCAAACCTGAGAAAACTAAAGAAATAAATAGAGAAATACACAGTCATAATTGGACATTTAAAAATCCTTCTCACGGTAATGGATAAATTAAGTAGACAAAAAAACAATAAGAATATAGAACAGTTTTCCTGAACTAGAGTTGTGGGAGAAATTTAAGCACTTAGAAAATTATTTGGATGACTTTCTTTTTCAATTTTCCCAAAGATGGTACATAGCTAATGCCATTCTAGATCCATACAATAGGTGTATTAGGGCATTGGGGCTTAATTATTTGTGGAATCCCAGTTGCAAAGGGTTTATAGAGAAAATATGAAAAACACTACCTATTAACTTGACCTAATTGGCACTTATAGCACATTTACACCTGAAAATGGATCTGGGTGGTACTTACATGGTTTTAAATATTTATGGAAACACACCAAACTATACACTTAAAATGAGTGCATTTTATTATGTATAAATTATACCTCGTACATTTCAGTGGGGGAACAAAAAAGGAAACCACAATGACATTCCATTACACATCCACTAGAATATCTGAAATTAAAGAGTCTGATAATAACAAGTGCTGGTGAGGATGGGGAACAATTGAAACTTTTACATACTGCTAATAAGAATACAAAATGGTGTAGTTACTTTGGAAAACTATTTAGAAGTTTTTACCAAAACTAAACATCAGTCCACCCTATACTCTTCAAGTTATACTCCTAGATACATACTCAAGAGAAAGGCTTCCACAGCTCCACAAAATAATATATTCAAGAATATTCACAGCAGCTTTATTCATAATAGCCAAGTAATATGTCCCAAATGTCCATCAAGTAAATGGACAAATTACAATATATTCAAATTATAGAATATTACACAGTAATATAAAAAAACCCCAAATTCTGGATACACACAATAACACAGATGATTCATAAAAACTTCATACTGAGCAAAACAAGCCAGACACAAAATTACTCCCTTCATATGGCGGTCAAAGTCAGGTAAGACTATTCTATGGTGATACAAGCCAGAATAATGGTAGCCTCTGGGAAGGGCAGATGGACTGGGAGAAGTCGTATGAAAGAACCTTCCCTGGAAATGGAAATGTTCTTTCTCACACAGGTGTATATCCACCAAACTGAACAAATAAGATTTGTTTACTTTTCTGTACATATTTTTAAAAGATCAAATGGTACAATTAAGTTAAATCACAGAATTAGCCTGGTATGTGAATGATGCTTAATAAATTATAGCTATTTAGTGTTATTCAACTTAAATACTGTTACTGACATCTGTTAAGCAAGAGTAACTGCACATACTTTAAAAGATAAGCTAAAAAAAATCGAAAACGGAAGGCACATGGGATTTGAGAAGGGCATTTGTGAAAGAGTGGGAGAAAATGTGAGTGCGATTTCCCTAAAGTAAGACAGTGGAAGAAACACAAAACTCTTAGAGCCTGCGTCCTACAAATGAACTTCATAAAATGTTCGTAAATGACATAGCTATTGGAGTTTTGTTACTTTTGTCACTTGTTTTTAAAGTCTTCAATTTAAAAAGCAAAAATTATAGCACAGTGATTTTTAACAAACATTTTAAAGGCACTAGAAAAAAGAAGAGATTTATTTTAAGAAAATAAATGGGTTAAGATTTAGGTCAAAATCCCAAAATGATTTGTGTTTGTCCTTAATTTGCTCAATGAAAAAGGCTGCTTTGAGAATCTCGGCATCGTCTGGGGACTCCCTTGCTCCCTGCCTCTCTGCAAGAATACAGGTTCAGTTAGCAATGGAGGAGTGAGTCCTTTCGAGGCAAAAGAACAAGAAAAGCTTGTTCTCGCAGATGCAGTTACGCAGGTCTTATAAACATAACTTTGGAGGTGGAAGAGGACTAAGACAGCAATGTAATAGTTGCCTGGGCTACGGTTTGAATGTCCCCTCCAAAACTCATGTTGAAATTTAATTGTCATTGTGACATTATTAAGGAGTGAGACCTTTAAGAGGTGACTGCCCATGTGAATGGATTGGTACCATTATGGCAGGAGTGCGTTAGCTATGGTGGGACTGGGCTCCTGATAAAAGGATGAGTTCGGCTGATTTCTTGTCACTGTCTCCCCATCGTGCTTGCCCAATGCACTATCGCTGTGTTGCTTTAAAACCTTTAAAAGGTTACCCTGACAATGTAATTGGCTACATGCAAGCAAACATGGAGAAATAAGGGATTCTAGAGAAACTATATTATCCTCTTTTGCTTAAAAAATAATGAGTTTTCCTAGCATAGTGAAATTCATAGAGACAGAAAGTAGAATGGTGGCTGGGTTCCCAGGGCCTGGGGGGAGGGGAAATGGGGAGTTAGCATTTAACAGTTATAGAATAAATTCTGGAGATGGATGGTGATGATGGTTGCACAATAGTGTGAATGCACTTAATACTGTGAACTATACACTTACCAATGGTTAAGACAGTAAGTATTATGTTATGTGCATTTTTCCACAATTAAAAATAATATTTAGGCTGGGCACACTGGCTCACACCTGTAATCCCAGCACTTTGGGAGGCCAAGGTGAGAGGGTTGCTTAAGCCCAGGAGTTCGAGGCCAGCCTGGACAACACAGCAAGACCCTGTCTCTATGAAAAAATGAAATAAAATAAATAGCCAGGCATGGTGGTATGCACCTGTAGTCCTAGCTACTCATGAAGCTGAGGCAGGAAAATCGCTTGAGCCCAGGAGTTGGAGGCTGTAGTAAGCTATGTTTGTGTCACTGCACTCCAATCCAGGTGACAGAGTGTGACCTTGTCTCTAAAATAAAATAATAATAATAATTTTAAAAGATAAATCCTTGGGGAACATAAAAAATGAATCTTCCTGCTGTTGTTTAATAAATTATCAAATGAGTAAATAGGTTAATATATAATATAATCAGGGATATTTCTGATACATCTTAATAGCATTTGGCAAACTATTTTTTCCTCTAATTAAGACCTAAAAGGTTTCAGTTATTCTTACAGCATGGGTGTAAAAAATTTTTCTTTTTAATTTCAATTAATACTTATAGATGATAAATAATGAGATTATAAGAATGCAATTGTGCAATCAACCTATATTCAATTGGTAGGACTAGTGAGTGTGTCTCCATACCAGAAAGTGCAAATAAAGTAAAATCTATAACCAAAGGAAAATTTAATCACATTATAAATGATTCCCTGTATTAACTTAAAATTCAAAAGTGAAAGGGTTCATAGTGTACATCTTTTGCACAGTGTTATAAAAGCACTAGCTTTATGATTCCTAATGGCCTCTATCTGTATAATCAATACTACTGATGGCCATTACCTTAAAGGTAAGTTCAGTGAAATACGACTTTAATATTAATACATTACATTTGCAGTAGAGTGCTATTATCTTTGAAAGTGTTTTTACATTGATTTTTCTCTTCCTGTATCCGCATCTCACTTAACAGTATCACCATCCACCCACATGTCTGAGCCAGAAACTGAAATAATTCTTAAGTCTTTTTCATCTCCAAGTTCTACCCACTGTATTTCATAAAAAAACCCAATCCCTCTCACTCTCTCTCCACTGCCACAGTTTCGGCCTCACCGTGTCTCACTGGGACTAAGGTGGAAGCCTCTTAACTAATCCCCTGGTGCCTCACTGTGCTTCCCTGCAACCCTCTGCGTTGCCAGTGCTTCCTAACACAAATTGAGGAGAGCTCCTATGTCAGTGAAAACCACCTCAAATGACTCTCCACTGTCAACAGAGAATAAAATCTAAAGTTCTTAGTATGGCCTGTCTACCATTCCATTCTCATTTTCCCTTTGCCCAGGAAGTCTAGTCACACATCGAACTATTACTTGCTCATATATGATTATGCCAACTTTACAACTCTATTCACCCCCTCTCCCACCACAATTTTGCAGCATATGACATCATTCAAGGCCCAAAAAAAAAGCTGTTTCAGGCAGCTGTCATGGATAATTCTATAGAGAACACACTAGAGGAGAAAAAAAAAATCTCCTGAATTGCAGCATCATACATATCTGCACTACAGTAGATTAGGAGGAGCAGTAGCTAGAACTATAAACATACAGTTGATGAAATCTTTATATTTAAAAATCTGAGCTTGGAACAATTGCAGAAAACTGAGAAAATTCAGAAAAAAAACAAGAACTCTCTGTAATAACCACCCTGATATCTGTAAGCAACCGTCCAGGGGTAGGTGGGTCATGATGAGATGTGAACCAGGTCGGGATACAAGACAAAGCTGTTGATGTTGCAGAGTGAGGATGATGCAAGAAGAGAAACAGGACCAGAGCCATGACTTCTTCCTTACCCCGCTGGTGCTTTTGTGTGGAAGAAGAAACAGAATGATCTACGATGATAAATCCCAGCCCAGCTGCTGCTTTTGTCTTTCCTCATTTTTCATCTCTGGCGGACATAACTCGTTATCCCCAGCATTCTTTTCCATAGCACTCTTCTCACCCCAACACCCATATCTGTGCTGCCACAGCCCATGGATCAGAGTTGGTATGTGCACATACGCGTGTACATATACACGCACCACACACGCGCACACACTCATCTGTCCACCTTGTTGCTGAGGTCTCAGTACTCACCTCAGAGCACCTACCCAGACACCTTTCTGCCCAGTGTTTCTCAATGGTTCCCGACGAAGTAAGCATAATGGAAAATGGAAGAGTAAGTGTATATCCCAAGGGCCTGTGGATGCAGGCAATATACTTAAAGTCTCACATTTTTAAAACTGCATGTAATTTTACTCCTGGATGCATCCATTTATTTGTAATAAAAATAGTGTTTTGCATGGCTTGCTGCTGGAGAAAATTGACCTTGTCTGGTCTGGCTCTGAGTGCCCTTGATCTGTAGCCAGGTGTCCGCATACCTCTTTGAGATGCACAGTCTGTCCAAGTCTAAAGCCATATGCACTCTCAGAGCAGCAGCCACTTCGACGAGACCGGTTTTGCTTATGAACCAGTAGTAATCTAGAGGCTTAAAGACAAAAGCAAATGAAGAGCTCTGTACCCCCTTCAGCACTGTTCTAGAAGCCTAGAGTCTGGGAGCCAAAATAAATGAAGAAAAGATTCCTTTGAAAAAGTCAAGAAGGAAGAAATACGGTTTTAAGCAGTACTTTTCTCTCTGAATAGTCTTCTCCATGCCTTATCTTGCTAATTTCTCATCCTTTAAAACTCATTTCTAGAACCACTTCCAGTACGAAGTTTTTTCTGGCTTTCCCTTCCGTTTAGATGTTTGGCATAGCATCATGTGCATACCTCTATCATATTTCTTCACATAAAAATATACCTGTTGCTTTATTTGTCTCCTTCATTGGACTACAAGTTTCCTGAGGAAAGAGTTTTTCTAAAAAACTTTATATCCACAGCACTTAGCGTAAGACCTGGCATGTAAGTGAATAATAATGAAAATTAGTCCCCATCTCTTTAGTATTGTCCCCTATGAGCACTACATTATAAAATATTTTTGCCTACCAATAGTATTTTAAAGTACGTAATAATTAATCAGTGTTTCCATTTTACTAACCAAAGACATTTTATCTGAGTGTGCCCATAAATCTAATAAATGTAAAATGTTTTTAAGTGTTAAAATTACTTTCAAATTTAGATAATTACAGTTTTGGTTGCTCATACAGGCTTATACAGGTTTTAGCTAAAGGCGTATAACCCCCATATTAAAAATATGTAAGTATTATTTCAAAGTCCTTCACAGGACTTAGGGCAAACAGTTCCCTGCTTTTATCACAAAATCATGGAATCTTGACAAAAGGAATATAAAAGAATATTTGAAATAATCAAGTTCGACTTCCCACTTAAAAAATAAACATCCTGCTGAAACATCCCTGAGAAGTGACCATGCAGTCTCTGCTTGAACCCTCCAGTGATGGAGAACGCCCTGCTGCATGCTACATTCCCTTTTGAACAGCTCTAACTCCTGATCCCACAGACTTTTCTTATCATAGGAAGAGACAGCAGAGGAAGGTGGCACAGATTGTCCAGCCCAGCAGTCAGGAAGTAGGGCCAGGGCTCGAATTTGTTTACAAATCCTGTGTGAAGACGTTTAGCCAGCCTGCTTTGCTGAGACACCTGATATAAATTTGTTTCGCAGGCCCAAACGTGCTTCTAAGCCCCACTTTATCAGAGCCTCTTTCATCTTAGGAACCACTTTCATCTTTCATCTGATGAACTGCTCAGATTTTGAAGGGCTAGAATTGAACTGTAAAGACCATAATGTCTTGCTCTCCACAAACTAATGAAAGATTAATCCAGCATTATTATTCCTTTAGGATCTGACTTGTAATGGTCCCCACCTGAATGCAGCATCCTCTTTTTGAGGGCACAGTGGCCAGGTGAGCTGACAGGTGCTAAGAAGGGGCAGCTGTTAATGGCAATTGTGTCAAACTAATCTCAGCACAAACTACTGCATTTTATTATGCAAATTCTCAGGATAATTGAATACTGTATCAAGGACATTCATCCAATTAATTTTAAAAATGTTAACAGAATTCATTTATCATTAGTTTTAATCACTATCATTAGTTTTAATAGGAAGGACCCCAAATCCTTCACTGACTATTTCAGCAGACCACCACAGGAAGAATGTGGTTTAAATAAACATTCCTGAAAATATCCCATGTGTTACCAGCTGTGACTTGAACCCCAAAATCTGGTCCCCCATCCTCATCAACCTAGCAGGTCCTCACTGGAAGACTCTTTCTATGTTAGTTTACGGCCTTGGCTGGAAACAAATAGAATTATGTGAATTAGTTGTCACCCCTACTCAGATTAACCAAATGATAATTCAGTCCTCTGCTACATATTTCGTACACCATTGGATCATAAAGCCAATCTCAGAAGGTATATAAAGTGTTCATCACAGTGCCTGCCTACCTGCCTAGCCCTGCCTAGCACTAGGTGCTAAATACATGTTAACTTCTTTTTTTTTTTTTTTTTATCTATTTCCTCTCTTTTCCTTAACTACTCCCTGCTCCCTAATCAAAGTATAGAGTATATTTTTATATTTGAGCATGGTAAAAGAAAAACCAATTAACTCCCTGATATTGCTATCCAAACACTGCATTTGCAAATCTCAGGGCTAGCTGTGCAGAAGGGAAAAGTATATAAATAATCCTTTATATCTGAGGGAAAACCCTGAGCTAAATTCTTTTCCATTTAGATAAAGTTAATGTGAGTCTTTTGGAAAATCCCCAGACCAAGGAAGGAACATTTCAGCCCACAGGCCTGACTCAACCCACTGCTTGATTTCATTCAGCCTGGGAGTGAGAAAGCTCTGAGCAGCCCTGCATGGAACCCCAAGAACAGCTCCTACTCCACAGCCCCCGTGGCCAGCTGGGGTCACCCCATTGAGAAAAGTCTCTCAAGGTTTGAGGATATGCAATTATAAACACATGATTAAATTTCTGAGGGATGTAAAGCCAAGAACTTCCCCTCACACTTACTCTACATTCTAAAATTTAGAATTTACCTACTTCTCTTTCCTCTTCTGTACAAATCTATTCCTTTTTTTTTAATTTTGCTTCCTCAAAGGGCTTCCCTCCCTCTGTGTACTTCTCTCTTTCTTAACTCTCTCTCCACCTTTTCTGTCTTCCTACACCTCCGCTCCCCTTGTGTCTCTTTGTGTCCCTTCCAGGGGTCAAGCTTCTTCCTCCAGCATTGCCTCTCCCCTCCCCAACTGCTCTGCTCTCTCCACCTTCACCTCTCCTCCTGGTGTCTCTCCTCCCATAACTTCCTTCCCTACTTGCAGAGTAAAGCTGAATTCCAGGCCCTGGTTTTGTTGTCCTGTAAGGCAGTTTCATTTTTTCTTATGTTATGCAGGTACTTCTCCACTTATGATGGGGTTACATCCCAATAAACTCATCGTAAAGTGAAAATATCATAAGTCGAAAGTGCACTTAATATATCTAACCTACTGAACATCACAGCTTAGCCACGCCTAACCTAAACATGCTCATAACACTTATTAATACAACAGCTGGGCAAAAACATCCAACACAAAGTCTATTTTATAATACAGTATGGAATATCTCACGTAATTTATTGAATACTGTACTGAAAGTGAAAAACAGAATGATTGTATGGGTACATAAAGTACAGTTTCTACCGAATGCGTTATCATTTTTGCACCATCATAAAGTCGAAAATCATAAATTAAGCCATTGTACGTCGGGAACCCTCCACATTTCGAAAACAGAAAGGCAGTTAGGTGCAATAGAGAGAGCGTGAGATGTCAGAGTCAGAGATGTGGCTTCAGCCTTGCTCAGAGTCCACATATGCAAAATGAGGATCACTCAATAAATGACATCTGTATTTCATCCATCCTAAAGCACTTTAAAAAGGTTAGTGATTGTTATACAAATAGAAAACATTGGTAGGGAATTAATAACAATAACAAAAATAGCAAACATTTATACAGTCCTAACCATGGCTCAAGTGCTGTTCTAAGAGCTTTACAAATGTTAACTCACCGAAACCTTAACTCACTAAACCACCACGTGAGGTTGGCACTAAGAATTGTGCAAAAAGGGTAGGATCATGGGTAAGTTTTTTCTCTTGCAAATATTTCTTGTATTATTGTTTCTACAATCTTAAAACATGACTATGGTGTTGAGCATTTCTATTTCACTAAGACAGTCAACTAAATTAAGTTCCATTTCATTTATACACAGTTATCTATTTCCCCTGCAGTGCAGGGCCCTTCCTAGGGAAAAAAGAAAAGTTCCAGGCTCTTGTGATCAACCTATGTACCAACTTTCCCTTTCACGAGATTCACAATAATGTGATTACACAATGGAGTATATTATTCAATATGCAAAAGACATTTTCACACAGATGATCACAGTGGAAAGATAATCGTTACATTATTACTATCAGGAAACATAATCATTATGTGTTAAGTAATACAGTTAAAGGTTGACCTTGATGTCCCCAGACTGGCAGAATGGCAGAAATTTTTCGTTTTTAACAGATTGATAAAATTCCTTTTAGGAATGTTCCTGGGAGTTTTTAGAAGGGTTAAATAAGTACTGAGCACAGACCACATTACTACACTTAAAAAAAAAAAAAAAGAGCAACACAAGTGGCCTTGACAGCCCACCATAAATCCATCCCTACTCTTAATGCATGTTTACTTTCAAGATAGGTTATTTCTGGGGCTTCTCTACAAAGTATATCACCTCTCTTCATAAAAATGTGTATTTTTTAACCCCTTCAGGTTATTGATAGAAATAAAACAATTCTTATTTCTGAGACTCTTGATATGCAAACATCCAAATTATAAACAAGAATTGCTTGGCTTTAAAAGATTGTACAATTTCTAGGAAACAATATTAGGCATTTGTTCTTTCTCACACTTCTGGTAATATAAAATAGGAACACTTCCTTAACACCATGGATTCAATTAAAAAAATAAATGCACATGAGTTCAGTGCCACTAATTCGAACATGCTGGGTTGCAATTTACCTTTGTATTATTTGTAATAAAAGGTTTGCTGAACAAGTTAATGGTATGATAATAGTGACAACTACAAAATTTCTATATACAATGGAACTTAGGGGCCACAATCTGTTTGGAAAAGTCAGTTGATTTATTTCAAAGCTGCATTTGCACAGGCAGCATTCTGTTTTGACTTTGGTGGTATGCTCATACATAAATAAAAGTAGTACCTATTTTTTAAATATCACATGCACACTTTACATAATATTGATAATGCATTGATTGTCCACATCAAAGAATACGTATTTATTTAGGGTGGCTTTAGATAGCTGATGGGCATTATTAAAGGGAGAATTAACATCTTCTCCTACTCCCACCGTATTTCCTGATAATAATGACACAGGGATGTTGCCTAACCTACCATCTTGTCAAGACCCACAACAGAGTCTCTGTGCAGAGGACCCAGGCTCCAGCTGTGGCTACAACATAGCATTTTTATACAAGAAAAATGAAGTGAATTAAGCTTGTTAAAAACAAATAAATAATAAAATAAAATAACAACTGCTTCTATTAATAAAAACTTTAGTAGTGACTAAAGTATATGCAGAAGTGTACATAGAGTACATGAAGCAGAGAATAGAGAAATATTACATCACTTATCTGGGCACTGAAGATTGACATGACCCATCATCTAGCCCTTCTCAAAGGGCTGTCCATCAGAAGAGCTGGGGCTGGATCCAGTAGGACATTTCCAAGTCCTCTCTCTTTCTCTCAGTTAACCATAGCTGATTTGAAAAGAGCATGGCTTGGATACCCTTTGAGAGCCACAAATTCAGTTATGGCATATTCTTGAAATTAATAAAACAGCATTTATGGAATACAGACCTTTTCCCTAATTTAGACTGCTCTTCCTCATAGTCCGACTATATTATTATTTTGCCACATTTATTTTTATCTTCTCTGTGTGTGTATGTATAGTAAGTGCTTAATAAATATTTGCTGAATAAATTAAGCAGATGATCCAGTGATATTTTATTGAACCACAAAACTATTGCCCCCGTGTAAACAGTGATCTACAAGAGAGTATCTGGAATCATTGATTTCTAAGACTTAGAAAGTTATTTCATGTCTACATTCATGAAAAACCTCTGAAAAATCCCAGAATGTGTGTAAAAAATGGTGTTTATAAGTGCATTTGCCTGGGTAGAGATTTCAAAGTTTTCATCAGATTCTCCAATAGGGGTCTGTGATTCTGAAAAGATTAAAAAATGACTAATCTAATGTATCTTCTCTGTAATAACCCCTCTGCATAGAAATGAACAATCCAACTCTGTTTACATACTTCCAGTAACAAAAAACTCCACTACTGTGTGAGGCAGTCTAGGTTATTTTCATATTCCACAGATGTGATGAATACTGAACCCTAATTCTTTCCCTGTAACTTCTGATTGACCACAGCTCCATCCCCCAGTCATACAAACATGCCCAGATCCTATGCCACTTGACAGAAGATCTTTTTTTAGACAGCTGTCGTAACCTATCCTGTCTTCTTCCGTGCATGCTGTAAATCCTCAGCCCTTCCAACCAAAGTCAAGGTTTCAAATCCCATTTCTACCCTGGTACTCAGTGCACCCGCGACTCTGCCCAGCCCTGCACAGGGTCCAACCCTTCCAGAGCTAAGCACTTGCTCTGGGCATCTTAAGTTAATGAGACCAACAGTTCATTGTCTCAGGGACAGCTGATTTACCACACTGAACTTATTAACATTTAACTAAAATCCCTGTTTTTTCTGTATTTGTGCTGCAGTTCCATCATCCATGGCCCTCCTATTCTATCCACGCAGTTAGTTTGGGGATCCTATTGCAGGATTTTGCAATTACTCCTATTAAATTTCTACCTTTTAAATATAATTAATTGTTCCTTTGGGCTGAAGTTCTTAAGGATTCTCAAGTTTTATCAACCCAAGTTTTAGCCACCATCCCTCCCACCAAGTTTTATGCTCACTCTAGTTCTGACAGATTTTCATGCAGGTTAATGCCTTATTTAATATGCAACTTTTATTGCACAGATCATAAAATAGACGTACAAGTCTAAAATAGGCAACAGAGTGAAATAATAAAGAACACAAACTCTAGATCCAGACTGCTAAGGTTCAAATCTTGATGCCACCACCTACCAGCTACGTGACCTTAGGCAAGGCACTTAAACTCTCTCTATCTCAGTTTCCTCACCTGTAAAATGGGGCAAATAACCATAACTACTTCATTGGGTGGTTATAAGGATTAAATGTAAAGAGTCTAGAACATACTGTGTTCTATAAATGCTTGTTTCATCAGCATACATGTGCATATATTTAGTGTGCATGTAAGTACAGGGTCAGGAACCACTAAGCATTGTAAATGCAGAAATTATCTCAAGGACTGAAAAAAGTACGATTGGATTATCTGGACCAACACAGCTTAGATTTTATGCATTTGGCAAACGTGAGGCAACACATCTTTCAGTCTGTTTTCACTGCACTCCATTAATATGAACACTCAATGAACATATGAGACAGAGAACAAGTCCTATAAACATTCCTGTGCTACAGAGTGGAAGGATATTATTATTTAATCCCTTTTATTTTCAGTTTGTTTTCTCTCTGTTGTTCACATTGTTCATTCTTGTTGTTTACCTTCAAGTCCACTGACTCTTTCTTCTTTCCTTTCCATTCTGCTGTTGAATGCATCCAATTTTTTTTTTAATTCTTTCAGTTACTGTATTCATCAGCTCTAAACTTTCCACCTAGTTCTTCTTTATAGCTTTTATTTCTTTGGTGGGACTTTCTATTTCTTTCCTGGGATTTTCTATTTTATTATTTGTTTTTTAGTGTGTTTGCAACTGCTCGTTGAAGCATTTTTGTGATGGCTGCTTGAAAATCCTTCTCAGTTAATTCTACCATCTGTGTTATTTTGGTGTTGATTGTCTTTGGTTGTTCAAGTTCATATCTTCCTGGTTCTTGGAATGACAAGTGATTTTCAGCCAAAACCTTGACATTTTTGGTATGATATTATGAGACTATGGATCTTCAACACTAGCTGGGGAAGAAGGGTGCTGCCTTGTTACTGGCAGGTGGACATGGAGGTCCAGGTTCTCAGCTCAGTCTCATTATCATTGAGCAGCAGTGAAACTCCTGACTCTGCACTAGGCTTTCTCTGGCACCACAATGGCTGTCAGGTATTTTAAATGCCAAAGCCCTGCTACTGCTGGGTGCCTCTTACAGCTTCAGAAGGGTGGAAGTCTAGGCTCCCCAGTGAGCTTTTGTAGTGGGAATGGGGCTGGAGCCTCAGTTTATTTCATAGCTGGATAGAGCAATTATTGTCTAAAAGTTTCCTGCCCTACTAGGTTGCCCCTTTCCTGGTCCTTTCACTAGAGAGAGCAGGCTTTTTTTGTGAGTGTTGTCTGTGCCCACTGGTGTTCCCTGGTTGCTGGCTTCTCCAGCATCCAGCCTCAGATATATGAGAAAAAAGAAAAACCAGAGAACTCACTGCCGTGTCCTTCCTCAGGTCCCAAGGTCCCTGGTAAGTCTGCCTTCTTTTCTCTACCTTTCAGAGTCTTTTTATATTTATTTTATATGTAACATCAAGAATTTTCAGCTGCATTTAGCAGCAGGGATGGGGATAAGTATGTCTACGCCACCTTTCCAGAGCATTAGTGTATTGATGTGAGATTTGAACCTGCTGAGCTACAAGGAGAGCCTACAGATCCCCACGTGCCCACAGGCCAGTGACTGAGCCCCGCCCTGGCGGGTAGCGGGAGCTGGCTTTCCCTGTGATACTCTCTCTGGGAAGAGAAGCAGCCTCCCCAAGTCGACTCCCACGCATACCTGGGACAGCTTCCTAGGCTTATTGCCCTTCCTCTGAGAAGGAGAATGAAAATAGATCCCATCTGCTGTCCTCCCGCACTCCAGCTGGGCCCCACGGGCACACCTCAGCCCTGCTCCACTCACAGACCGCTCGTTCGGACGCGGGGAAATGGAGCAGGCGCCACTCCTCCTGCATTCCTCCAAACGCCTTCCAGTGTGGACTGCCAGACCGACCTCTCTCCACCCCCATTCTTCTCTTCTCTCCTGCCCTTCCCACTGCTGTTTGGCTGAGGTCCAGCTCAGCACAGTAAGCATTTTATATGAAAACATCCAGGGCTGAAGTCGCTGACTTTTTCTCCATCTTATTCTCCTGAATCTCTCTTCTGCATCTGACACTGCTGACCAGGCTTTCTATTAATATAATAGTACCTAACAGGTAAATAGCTATTTGCTACCTGCACATACCTCCTCGTGTTTATCTCATTCTATCTTCACAGTAGCCCTCAAAGACAGCCAGACAATATTGTGCCCATGTTATGTACGAAAAAATATATGAGACATGAAGCAGTCATATGACTTGCCCACATTGACATGATATTAGGTGCCAAAGCCAAGAATAGATCAATCTGCTTTCTTAATTAGGGCTCATTCTATACCGTGATATCTTGGCTTCTGTGATATGATAATAATGAGAGCACCAAAGTTACCATTTGATTGCCAGGCACTCTACAAGACCTAACGCCATGTATACATACTGTGGAATCTGAGGCTCAGGGAGCTGTGGTAACTTGCCTAAAGCCACTCAGCTAGTAAGAGGCAAGGAGCTCTTGCTCTGTACTTGGCCCTCTGTTCTGCCCATACTACATAATCCCTCTTACAAAAAAAAAAAACTAATTTATTCTATGGCTTCTCTTCTAATTTTCTAAATCTATACCAACAATTTTGTTTTGATCTCCAAAATCCATTTCTTTATCTACAGTTGCCAAGTAGAGACTTCCGCTCAAACGGTTTATCGTCATTTCAAGTCCCATATGACTAAAAATGAATTCATTATTCTCACCTCCCCAACCAGTTTCCCCTCCCGCCCTCTCTAGCACCAACATTCTCCCAGTCTTGGGTACAAAACTTTAGCATCATTTTTTATTTATCCCTCCTCTGTCTCCCATATTCTGTCTGTCAATCACAAAGTCTTACTGAATGTTCCTCGGAAGCTGCTTATCCTTCCTTCTTCCCATGTACCTCCCTCTTTATTCCCATGGTTACTTATTCAAGGCCCTGAAACTGATGTTATTGGGTCAGCCTTCTTTCAGCAAAACTAGCAGGTTTCAGGATTATCCCCACTGAATTCATCTTCTATGCCACTGTCAGACTAATCTTCCTTGACATAGCTCTGTAATATTACTCCCCTGACGTACAAGCCTGCCAAGATCCCAGAATTCATATAAAAGGAGACTAGAGCCCTGTGAGTAGCTTTCAGCCCCCCAGAATTTGTCTTCTCCCCACTTGGCTGGGCAGGTTATGCTACTCATCTCCATGGCATCATCTGTTTCTCAATCCCACCTAGACTGTCTTTCTGCCCCCTTCTAACTCTTCCTACTCTATCTGTCCTTTAGACATAAGTTGCACTCCATCTCCTTTCAAGAGACCAGGTACTTTAGAACCCATACAATCATGAAATTCCTGTTGCACATATAGTTGTATGATCCATCCAAGCACCAGGCTGCACTCTGACCTGAACTGTTCACCTTTGTTTCATGTGAGTCAGCCACAATTCCCAGCTGGACAGTAATAAGCTCAGAAGGAAATGGGGAAAGGGAATTTAGCTCATGCTCCTCTATTCCCCACATCTTCTAGCAAAATGCCAAGCACAAGGAGGCAACTCCATAAATCGGTGCTTCTTAAAGCCTTAATATTCATTTGGTAGGCTTGTTTCCCTAGCTGGAGGTCCATGTATGACCCCATGTGATCCTGGAGCAGGTAGCCTACAGATCACATTTTGAGAAGCCCTGATTTTTTCAGGGTGAGTTAAAAAATTCACGCCAAAGACAAGTGTGACATTGGTTTTTATTCTTATGCCTGTCAACTAGATCAACAGTAACTCAAATGCAATTTTCTATTGTCCAAGAGTTGTTTTAAAAAATGAATGAAGATTTGCTATGCATAAGACAAAATTCTGGGAATTTTGAAGGATGTGAAATATTCAACAAATTTTGTACCTTCAGGAAGCAAGAATTTGGTCTATAACTGGTTTTATAAAAATTTCATGCAGTAGATGAATTAGAAAATCCATTTGGGGATTGGACTTGGAAATTAGAATGCAAAATCATTCCAGCTAAAAATGTAATTCATTAGGCAATTCAGCAAACGTGGTTTTACAATGAATAATCTGCTGTAAATATGCAGATAACAAGGCAGAGGAATAAGGGAAAAAAATCATATGATGCTTTTAGCATTATAGAATTATTTAATGAATTCCAAAACATTTTAGAATATTTTGAATATTCATAGAACTAGATTCAGTAGTGAAAAGTGAAGAAGATCGTCCAGGAAAAAGAAAAAATAAAAGAGATACTTGCAGATAATATATTTCGTATTTAGGTTGATAACCCAAAACTGGATAAAACTGTAGTTCTTAACGAGTATGTTACATTCTGGAGTTTTCTTGACAGTGGAGAAATAGAGAAGGATTTTTTAAATGCCACGATTTTGTGAGGAGTGAATTTTATAATGAGTGATCAATGTGAGGTTAACTGTGGTTTTTGTGATGACACTGTTTTCAGTTTCATTAGTGTGTTGTTCACTTTTGAGAAATATTTTAATTACCAGTGTAAAGTAATAATGCAATAACAACAATATAGGTTAGGGGGCGCTGTTCTCTTTTAGGAAGGTATAAAGATCTTGGTATATCTAACACTTTCTTAAGTTCCCCCCCATTTAAACAGCAACTTCGCTTTTGCTTGAACATGAAAAACTGGGAGACAATCTATCTCTTTTCTGGTTAGTTCTAATTTTTAGAACATTCTCCTTCATTAAGTGGAAATCTGCTTCTCCAAATCACTAGTCCCAATTCTGCCCTGAGAAATCACCTGAGTCAAGTCTTCCTCCTTTGCTTCCTGAAAGCTCATCTAGTATTTCAATTTAACTTACAGATCTCCTTTAATTCTTGTCTTGTGGCTAAAAATTCTTAATTTTTTTTACCTACTGCAAATGGCAAGTTTTCCAAAAGCCTTACAATCGCCCTTCTCTCACCATATTACAGCTCATCAGTGTCTGTCAAAGCTCCGCAGCCCCCCTTTAGCGCAAGACTCCAAATCTGGCCTGCCTAGAACAGAATCTAGGGGAACTATTACCTCGTATAATGCACACCTGAGACTTTCTATTAATACTACCTAAAATTACGTAAGATATTTCAGTAATTTCACCATATCACTAGCTTATATTTAGTTAATCACAACCTCAAAATTCCCAACCCCCTACTATGAACTATTTTAAGGTGCATCCCCTACGTTGTATACATATTAAATGGAGTCTGTAGAACCTATAGCCAGGATTTTGCATTTATAATTTTACAGGTCACTCTTCTTCCCTTCCCTTAAAAACCCCTAGGTTTGAAGAGCAGGCCATTATGTCTTTTCCCAAAGATATCAATTAGCACAGGTTTCTGCTCTGCTTTGTATATATCCTCAAACCCATTGCCCCTCTTTTCCTGCCATGCTCACTGGAAAACAAAAACAAAACCAATCCAACTATCCACCTACTCCAAACCAACGCTCAGGCAGCCGAATGTGACTTTAAAAAAAAGACAGCATATATGGTGATGTAGTGACTAGTCTTACTTTAAGCTCATGACCACTAACTCCAAGTGAGCCCAAAGGGCTCGCTATTCCTATAATTTCCCCTATTCTGGTGATTCTCCCATTCTCCTAGATGACAATTTTTTACCTTCTCCCCTCTTCTAAAACTTCCAACAACTCCCCTCCTGCCTTCCTCTGCTGTTATCCTTGCTTCCTATTTCACTGATAAAATAGTCAGACTAGAACTTCCACTTGTTCTCAGCCCCACATCTGCTCACTCCCTCTCCTTCTGTATTTCCGCCAGTTATAGCCATGAACTGTCCTCACCTCTCTCTCATGTCAACCCTCCACTGTGCACTGGGTCCATCCCCCTCACTTACTCAGGGACATAATTGCAGGAAATGCCCCCTCTCTCTGCCGCACCATCAATCTTTCCCTGCCCAAAATGATGAATCATTTTCATCATTTTGCAGATATGCTTTAATCTTCCCCACAGTAAAATAATAATAATAATACTTTCCCTTCTTTTCATCCTAATCTCCCATATAGTTACCTCTCATTTTTGAAGTTTCCCTTATAGCAAAATTCCTCAAGATTCATGTCTATAGATACCATGTCTTATTTTCTCCCTTCCCATTTTCTCTAAAACCCATTTCAACCAAGATGTTTTCCCAACACTTCAAATGACTTCCTCACTGTCAAATCCAATATCCGATTCTCAGTCTCCATCTTACCCAACCTACAAGCAGCATTTGACAGAGTCAATCAGGCCATTTCTCTTGACATACACTTCTCTTGCCTTCTGGGGTCCCACTCTTTCAGTTCTCCTACTTCATTGCCGACTTTCACTCAGTTTCCTTTGACAGACCTCGCACATTGAGTGTCTCAGGACTCCTTGGCCTCTTCACTGTCAACACTCACTCCCTCGGTGCTCTCATCTCTAACCCAACAATTGCTCAGCCCCACTCTACAGTGTCTACTTGACATCTCCACTTAGACATCAAACAGGCATTTTAAAATTAACGTTCATGAAACCAAACTCCTGTTTTTTTCTTTAAAACTTGCCCTTTCTAAGGTTTTCCCAATCCCATCTAATAGCAACTCCATTCTTGTATTTGCTCAGGCCAAAAGTCATGGTGTGATCCTTGAGTCCTTTCTCTCACACCTCCTACACAATTCATTAGACTACACTGCTAGCTTTAGGCTCAGAATATATCTGGACTCCAATCACTTCTCACCTCCTCCAAAGCTATTACTCTGGTGCAAGCCACCATGATCTGCTGCTCAGATTACTGCAGTGGCCTACTAGTTGGCCAATTTTGCTCCATACTCACCATCCCCCACCCCCCAATTTAGGTTCTTGACACAGTGACCAGAGTGATCCGTTAAACTTAACTTAAAACTTAACTCTAAACATGCTCCTTCTCTACTAACACCTCCCCTCCAACATGGCTCCCATCACATTCAGAGTAATAGTCGAAGCTGTTACAAGGCCCGACAGGAACTAATCCACCCATTGCCCTTGACCTTTCACTCCTATCATTCTCCCCTTGCTTACTACACATCACTGTCCTTCCTGCTGTTCCTTGAATGTGCTACATTCAAGCTGTGAACAGCTCTGCACAGGCTGTTCCCTCTGCCCAAAATGACGTTCTCCCAGACACC
Organism: Propithecus coquereli; assembly: GCF_000956105.1. Taxonomy (NCBI): domain Eukaryota; kingdom Metazoa; phylum Chordata; class Mammalia; order Primates; family Indriidae; genus Propithecus; species Propithecus coquereli. The sequence continues at coordinate 1,106,954 of NW_012150840.1, forward strand.
TGAATGACTTGTTCTATCACTTCCTTCAAATCTCTGCTTTAAAGAGGCCTCTCACTCCCACTGCTTTGTTTTAACCTTCTCCATAGTACTTATCATCCCTTGCAATATATTTTCTGTTCTCTCTCTCTCTTCTTCTATTCCCTTCCCTGCCCCACCAAAAAACAACAAAAAAATACAGTTTATGGGCAACAGACTTTTATCTGTCCTTTTCTCTACTATATCCTAAGTGCTTAGGCAATGTCTGACATATAGCAAAGGTTTAATAAATAGTAATATAATCATGAGTGAATTAAATAATGCTATCTTGATAAAACTGATTAGAATGGTTGCCTCTAGAAAGAGTCAACGGTTGGTTGGGAGATATGGTATGAAGACGGCTTCCTTTATTTCCTATCCACCCCAAAATTTTTAAATTAGGGCAAAAATTATTTTAATAAAATGATTTATCTTGTTGTTTTTGAATAATCATTAAAACAAGCTTTTTTTCACAACAATGCTACCCTGTAGCATATCAACCATCCTTTGAAATTTTGTGCCATTTGCAAAATTAAAGAGCATGCTTTCAACATCTTTGTGTAAGTTAAGTGCTTTGTAGAGTTCCTGGGCATAGTAAGTGCTGCACATATGTTGGCAATTCAGAATCCGAAAAATAGAAAATTATGTTGTATGGGCCTTATTTTTTAGTGAACCAATGGGAATTTCTGGTGATCAACACATTCATTCTTTTTCAAGGGCTTTTAAATACTTGGCATCATAATGTATTCTTAGAGTCTACCAGAAACCAGCATCAAACATATTGGCTTATGAATTTTAAGAATCCACCATTTTCCCTTTTTTGAAAATCACTTACCAATTTCAACTTTTCCAGTATTAGTCTTATTCTCAAAAGATGCTAGGAATGACTTTAAAACTGCTCAGCACACTCAATACCAAGAGATATAAAGTAGTTGGAGCTGAAGAATTGATCTCATCAAAGCAGTAATAAAGGATTTTACTTTATGTTTACTTATCCTGGGCTTCCAGTCTCTCTTTTATATGTTTTAGATTTTCCAACTTAACAATCACTGTCCATTTTAAATCAGACAGATCAAATATGAATTGAAAAGCTATTTCCTCTCTTTTCTCACATACTATCACTATGGCATCTTCCACAAACAGTGGGCCTTCTGGTTCTTGCTCTTCTCATTGTTCTCTCTTCACCCTCCATTATTATTAAACAAAACTCCTTTGTCTTTCATATTTTTACCATATTCTTTACAATGACTTTAGAGGAGACTATTGCCATGTGGATATATTAGTCTCTTGAAATATGTCTTTTATTTTCACTGCCCTCTAACTTTTCTAGTACCTTTTTCAAAACTCCCTTAGTCACAACTAAAATAATTTAATTTTCAAATAAAATGACAACTAACTAATCCAAAGATCTTGGTGTAATATTTAGTCACTTATTTCTATGAAGATACAAGGAGTGAGACAGATGATAGAGAGAAAGAAATGGAAAGAGAGAGAGAGAAAGAGATTTTCTTTTTCACAGCTATATGGTCTGAGCAAACTGTGCTGATATTTATTTATCCTCTGTTGATCTCAGAAAAGTAACTCATGCCCTTGTGCCTGTGGGGTTAGATTATTATAACACCTTCTAGTCAAGCTTCTGGCAATGACTTGAGAATGAGGAAAACAAAAAATGACACAAAGGAACTGTTTGGCTAAACTAAATACTAATGTGAAACAGAAAGGTGCACATGTTTTAGAAAACCACGACCTATGTTTAGCACAGATGCTTACACAAAGGAGGCATTCAATAAATGTTTACTAAGTTGAATTGAACTGCAATGGTTTCTCACTTTACAGATAACTGCAAAGATTTCTGTAATCCATACTACCCAGGATAAAATGCGCAAGATAATCAACAACTTTTTCCCAAACCCTCAGAAACACAAGTAGATGGACAACCTAGAAAAGAGATGGAGGCAGGAAAGCCTACGGTATATTAAGAGGCAATGAATAGGGTGGGTTTCCTGGAATAGGAAGTCCACGAAGGCAAAGTTATGCTGAAAGCCTTGATAGTATCTATTTATAAATGTATTTTGAAAGTACATAAGCATTTCTAAACTTTAATTTAACCTAATTTGAATTCCCAATATTAAAGGATATATATTGTACTTACTGCCAGAAATGTTATTGATTGTATCTAGAGGATATGTCCAGAGAAATAAATTGTAGTAGGTTTCCAAACTCTTTTATTTGTCTTATGTGTTCTTTAAAAGATTGTAAAAGCAAAGTGTAGTGTTCCTTACCATTTCAATAGAACTGTAGCATTCTCAAAAGATGAAGGAAAGCAGAAGACTGAAATTTACACCCTGTGAGGGGGATTACCTGGAACGGTCTCCAAATAAAAAATGTCCACACTTCTTTTAAATACATCTAAAAGTGAAGACAATTAATCCAGCCTCCAAATGGACTTAGAAGATGATTGGTAATGTGTTATGGTTCTCTAGATTTATTATATTAAACAGAGCAAACACTTTTTATATAAAACATTCTGGAAGTTATTTAAATCATGATAGACTGAAAATAGGTTTTCCAATGGAGCATCACATTTAGCGTTTGAAAAATGCAAATTTATGAGCACTGTGGTCCAAGTAAATTGGAAATTTTATTTTGCAATTATCTAGAAATTTAAGCTAAATTACCTATAAGTCAATATTACTAAAGCAAATCATATTGAACTGATTTCTCCTGACAATTCTGCATCCTGTCCTCATTTTGCCTTCAACGCATGAAGCAGTCAATGAGTTAATTTTCAAAGTGGGTAATGGGTTAACTTCTTACCATTTCAGTTTGGTCAAATGTTCTGTTTTAAATTCTTTCTTTAAACAAAGGGCCATTCTTCTATTCTTTTGTTATTGTACGCTCCTTTTGAATAGTTTCCAGGCATACAATAACTAATCATGAAAAAACAAAACAGTTGCTCTTAACATCCTTTGTATAAAGTTACTAGATGATGGCACTGTTTCATCATTAACAACTCTAATATGTTGTAGCCCACACAGGTATTAAATGTTCCCTTGGCAATAGACATCATTTCACGTGCCCATTATCAATTTTGGACATGAAAAATTGTAGCTTTAGAAGACAGTGCTACTTTTTGTTGGGAACATTTCCATGCCACAAAAGGGACAGAAGCCATGAGAATAACTGGAAATACAGTACTAATGGAGTTTTATAGTGCAACTTTAATGATATTTAAACATATATTCATCCCAGGACATTACTTAGAAATATTTTTGGAAATGCTTCTTTGGGAACTTTAATTATCATCAATGTATAAAAATAAATAACAGAATTTCTGTACAGATGGCATGATTGGTAATATTTTTCAGAAAAAAATAGTTTTTAAAACATCAATATCTTACATCTTAATATTCCATCTGAAAAAGAAACAAAATCTGTTTGCAGTGCATTACACTCAAAGTCTAAGTTATTTCTTAATTTGAGTTAAGTCCCAAAGAGCACCACTCTTTTAAAAATAATAGTAATAATAAAGCAGCCTTCTGCCAGGTAAGGACACAGCAAAAAGATGGCTGTCTATGAACCAGGAAGCGGACCCTCTCCAGACATCAAATATGTCAGTGCCTAAGTCTTGATCTTAGATTTCCCAGTCTCCAGTACTGTGAGGAAAAAAAATCTGTTTATAAGCCCCTCAAAAAAGTAAATAAAAAAATACACAGTAGTGTGCTTAATAGGCACCCTCTGGATTTTGTCTCTGATACAGTTGAAGATTCACCTGCTGACTTTGCTTACAGCAACAGAACTGCCAAAATATCAGATAAGGAAGTTGGCCCAGATTTTTTTTGGATTTTTTAAGATCTAATTATTTATTTAAATATCCTTTCTGGCATCTGAGTCTCTTATATCAGCCCATCCAGTCTACTTAATAAGAAACATACAGATTTAAAACATTAACTGATAAACAACTGTACAAGAAATTCCTTCAAGCAGCAATAACAAACTAAAAAAAAAATTCTATATAAATATGCAAAATATGTGTTCCTTCCATCTTCCTTCATTCTCCTCCCACCCAAACTTAGTACCATGTTTGGTTTTATTAGCGTATTTGCTGCCCAGTATAGAAAACCCCTAACACACTCACAAATGCAAAATATTTTTAAAATAATAATACTAAAAATGGCAAATGTGCTATGATTTACTATAGTCACCATCATGTAACAATGCGCTGTATATTGCAAAATTGCTAAAAGAGTAGATCTTAAATGTTTTCACAACCACAAAAAATAAGTATGTGAGGTAATGGATTTGTTAATTAGCTTGATTTAACCATTCCACAATGCAGACATATAGCAGAACATCACATTGTGCTCCATAAATACATATTCTAAGTATTTTCTACATAGTAACTCATCTTAGTGGATAGTATGCTACTGAACACAAGGCGCTTAGGTTCCTTTTCCTAGTTCACCTAACCTTGGTGACACTAATGGAAGGTGGGCAATGTTTATAAAGAAATAATTCACTTTGATTACAGTGGATAAAGGTTCTGAACTCCGAGCTATCCTCGACACAGAATGGTAATGAGAAAAACTACCTTCCTTTGTCTATTATAATTTGCCATCTTCTTTTCCGATTATAAAGACTTTTATTTCCTCTTCATTCGGATGCAGAAGTTGCAATAGAGGCTGGACAGCCATTCTTAGACTTAACTCCTCCCTCGCCACCAGGGATATAATTAATATATGACAAATAGGGGGGTTGGCTTTTGAGTTTTTTTTTTTTCCTTCTTTTTCCTTTTCTCTTTCCTTTCTACTTCTTTTGCTTGTATACGGTCTCCACTTTTTCCCTTCCCTTCAGAATATTGACAAGTTTTATTCAACGTATTCCCCAAAGCTCCTTTCCCCAGCTCAGATCTTTTGTACCAGGGCAGAGTTAAGATTACCTAAGGCACTCCACGAAACCCTTAACAGAGGCGGTGGCTTACGAAGGGGGTTCCCCTAGATCAGCTTCCAAGAGCACATATGCCAGTCCTACCCTGCTTCCTCTCCTCTGTGGGCACCCACACCCCAGGCCTTCTAGCGCGCTACATTGCCCAAACTACACAACTCCCACTCCACCGCAGCAAAGCTTTCTTGGGGAACAACACAACACAGCACCCACTCCCCTCTCCCTGGAAACAGCGCTAACCACGCCGGCGGCCCCTCCCCAAAGTGCGTCTCTCGCATCGTTTGGCCGGAATGCACCGGGACCCCCGGGCTCCCGCCGAGCACCTGCGAGCTCGGACTCCAAAGCGGGGATCAGGCGAAGGAAGGCGGAACCCAGGGCAATCTCCAAATGCCCGGGCGGGTCCAGACTGCTGGTAAACTGGGCCACGTCCACTCAACACCACACAACCCTCCAGCCCGCAGCCAGGCCCACTGCACTTCGGGATTCCAAGTTTCGATGCTCCCTGCAAGGTGGGGGCCTCCGGGCAGCGGGGAAGGAAAGGTTGTGGGCGGGGGCAGCCGCAGCGCCCAACCCGCTTGCCACGCCGTCCTTCCAGAACTAAGCACACGCTCCCTGGGATTTGTTTTCTGCTCGGAGAGAGGGGAAGAGGGAGGATGGGAGGGAGTAGGGTGTGGCGACTCGTGGAGGGAAGGGGTAAGGGAGAGTTGAAGCCGCATCTCTGCCTGGACGAGCGGGGTCCTGGGGCGGCCGGCCTGCCAGCCGCTTTGTTGTCAGCGTCTCTGGTCGCTGGGGCGCAAGCTGCGCGCAAACACGCCCCCCAAAGTCATCACAACCTGTCAAACGGCCCTAAAGCCCCAACCCCCGCCCCTCCCGACAGGAGGGAGAAACTTGTACCTAGGCGCGCCAGCAGCCAGGATGCTGCGGTTTGCCAATAAGGACAATTCTTAAAGCCGAAATAATAATGAAATAAGAAGCTCAACAGCATTTTGTCTTCCGAACCTTTGGAAAAATTAAATTGCTGTTTTCTACGAGTCCGCGAATATTTACAGTCGCCCGCGGCGAAGCGGGGGCGGGGTTGGTGCTCCGGGTAGGGAGCGCGAGGGAGGCGCACGGCAGAGCAGCGCATAGGGGGCCCGACCCGGGCCCGGGTCCCCGACGCCATTTGCGGGGCAGCTGCGCCCGCCTTACCTGTGGATGCAGTTTCCATGGCAACGGGCGGCGGCCGGGCGGGGCCCGAGCCCAGTTCCCCGGGCGCCGCTTCCCCGGCCCCGGCGCCCAACCCCCGGCCCGGCTCCCCCGCCTGCATCGCCGACTTGGCTCCCGTCGGCGTCACAGCTTCGTCCTCCCCCTCCCCCCGGTCCCTGAAGCACTGGGACCCGGGGCTGGCCCGCGGCAGCAGCTCGTCTTGGGGATCCGGCGGCGCGGCCATGGCTGGCGGTCCCCCGGCGCGGCGACGGCGGCTGGGCTCGGCCGAGGAGCGGTGGCTGCGGGCGGGCGGGCGCTCGCTGCTGCTGTCCCCGCCGGGACTCGGGGCTCGGGGAGGATGCGGTGTCTCCGCGCCGCCGCCGCCGCCGCTGCAACTCAGGCCGAGCCGCTGCCTGCCGCTCTTCCCGCTTCAGCTCCTCCTCCTCCCCCCTCCTCTTCCTCCGGGCCCCGCGGCCGCGGCTGCTGCGCTCCTCCTCCCACTCCAGTCGCCGCCGCTGCTTCGCTACTCCCGAGCCTGCTATTACGCAGGTGAAAATGGCCTGCCTCGTCCGAGTCCTCCTCGCGCACGTCAGCCCCCGCCCGCCCTGCTAATGGCAGGCCCAGATTAGGGGATGTGCCAGATCCACTCGAATCTTCCCCTCGTTTGGGGAGGAGTAAAAAGGGAGGGTCACAGGTAGAAGCAGCCCCCAGCTGCAGCGTGACTGATTAGGCAAGTCGCCTTCCCCACTCAAGAAGTTAAGCCCCGACTGATGTCCTGGGTCCTGAGGCGAAGTGGAGAGCTAGAGACCTCAGGGCCACAGTTCTGAGAGTGACCAGTATCCGCTGGGGAGGAGACATAGGTCTTGAGCGCGAAGGGGGTGGAGATGGGTGTTAGCGGCAGATGGAGACACGGGGAACCTGCAACCCCGAGGTTAAATCCTGCATCCTTAAAGCGCTGTTTCCAGGATATGGCTGAAAACAGAAGTACAGGAACGAGCTACCGGGAGAGCCTCCAAAAAAGCTTAACAGACCTCATCCCAACCAGCCCTGAGGGCAAATAGGATGTCAACAGGCAGGATAACAGCAGCTACATTCCCTTTCAGGAACACTGAGCCAAAGCCATACAAATCACGAGCTGTCTGTGCAGAGTCTATTTTATTGGAGAAGTTGGACACTCCAGGAAGCATGCTTTTTTTTTTCTTTACAGCTCTTCTTGGTAAGATGGAAGATATTTAACAAATAAACCAAAACTCAGAGGAGGAAGGTGACTTGCCTTATAATGTGTTATTCCCGCATGTAGACTCATCTTTTCAAACAAGGCCTGTGCTTTATTGGTTTCTAAATTGTTTATAGAATGATGTGCCTTGAAAAACAAAGATTCAGTACAACATACAAAGTGGGAGAATAGGCTTATCTGCTGTTCCTTCTCTAGAAAAGGTGGATATGGGTGGTACACACAGCACACTGGGGCTTTGTGGGACTCTAAGCCACCATATGCATATTGAGGACATCATAACCTGTCCATTTGTACATCCACAGGCCAACTTGAGCACCATTCAGGTGCTCCTCAAAAATGCTACAACTAAAAAGCCCAGATTCTGCCTAATCTTTTGCTCTGCTCATGCACCGATGTTCAAAAAGATGACAATAAAGTAGAGAAAATGTGTTTACTAAATAGACAATACATATGGTCTCCTAACGACAAATCCCCCTGGGGATCTGATGTTCACCAGATTTTTACATTATTGATATAATGTAAAAACGATCTGTTGTGGTGGACATGTTCATTATTTTTTGATTGTGATGATAACTTCACAGGTGTATACCTATGTAAAAACTTATCAGATTGTTCACTGTAAATATGCAAATATATGCATGTCAATTATACCTCAATAAAGCTATAAACAAATTACCCCCTCCAGCAACAACAACAAAATTCTTAGTTATCATGAATCATCATGGTTTTTTAAATCTTTCCATGGGAAAACAAGGGCCTGTTTAACAAATCTTTACGGTGAAAAGCTTATTCCAGTGCCGTCTTTCATGGAGCTTAATCCTGTCATGTAATCAGGGGACACTTGTGAGCTGTTTTCAAATCTATTGTTTAGTATGCCCTAAGGCATCAGAAATACCAGATAGGAATTTCTCACAGTTGTATTATTGATAACAGGCCAAGGACACAGAAAACTCTAATAATACAACATTAAGTGGTTACTGATGGGTACTGATATTTAAGAATTGTTATGGTAAGGGCATTACATACAAAATAATATGGAGTGTGTTATTTTGGTTCTCTGAGAAACACAAATGAAAGTCATCATTAAAACCTGGAATAACTACACAAGCCTCTTCACTTCCTAATGATTCCATAGATAGGAAGTTTGGGAGTACGGTTCTAATTACTTTCCATATATCATCAGATACTAATCAATACTGTCATTGAGAATGTGTGGAGGAAATAGCCAATTAAGTATATTTAGATTTTACTTATTAAAGGAAATTGACAATTCCATTTTGATAAATTGTTCTAATTTACTCTGCTAAAAAGAGGTACGCATTATGTTTCAATGTTAGCAATTTTCATAACTATATTCATTTATTAGATTCCACCTTTGGATGTATACAAATTACCTATTTGGAGGAAGAAATTTTCAGGTTTATGCTATGGTTTGAAATGACCCATGTTTATTAGTATTATTTGTTTTACATTTGCACCCCTCTGAACTGACAAAGCTTATTTAATTTGAAGATTTATGGGCATAACACACAGTCAACAATGGAATTCCAGGACTTGCATAGTTGCTCTAAATTATGAATTGCTCTAAAATGCTTTTGAGACACAGAAGCTGGGGTTGTCACCTCTAAAGGATTCTTAGCAAGAAGAGTTGAGACAAAAGAACTGTCAGGTTTTGTCTTCAGCTTTTGTTTTTTGGAAAAGAAGTTCTGTTCATGGTTTCAAAAGAAGGAATGTGGTAAGGAGCATTTATTTAACACTAGCTTCTTAACTTAGACTAAACCTTACATCATGGGGAACGGTGGTATGGGGACATGCAGGAAGAACACCACCAGTAACAAATTTTAACCAAGATGAAATTCTTTCCAGCCTCAATATTAAAGTTACTTAATATCTCTACATCTCAGATTCCTCAACTGTAACCTGTAGATTTTAATAGTATGTTCTGCATAGGCTTTAGTGGAGCACTAAATGGGTTGACATATGTAAAGTATCTCATTAATTAAGATGATAACAGCACATGCCAAATTATTTCCAGGAAATGGTGCCTAATGCTAAAAGCTCTGCCTGGGTATTTATATTCATACAGACCAAAGAGTCAACAGTAACTATTCCAGGCACTTACAACAAATTAGATGAGGAATGTTTTCCTATATTGAGTGACTATTAGGCTGTTTCTACTTGTAATTTCTATATTCTGAAAGGTAAACCTTATATAAAGACAAATACACTTCAAAGGTTCTTTTAAGTAGTTGGATCAAAAATACACACACACACACACACATACACACACACACAAACACGCTTCAACTTGGAATAAACTATACTAGGAATAGAGAAAATAGGGTTCCTTACCGATTACTAATGCTTAGAGAGCTGTGTTGAGAAAGAATCTTGGGCCATACTCAGATTTCATGGGAGTGTCTAGAAGCATAAGCAATAGCTACATTCAGGCAAGTGAAGGGGGCAGGCAACACACGCCACGTATTTGCCTTTTCTGACTTACATTTAAGCTTATCAGCACCCAAGCCAAAGCCTTATTTCTGAATCTTTTTAGGACAGAATACAACTGTGGATTGCAACTCTCACTGACTGAGCAAGGTAAGAGTTTGACTCAAGATGAGACTTAACTCTGGTGCCTCAAATTTCTCTGAAATCATTGTGTATAGGGTTGGTTCAGGGCTTAATTTGTCTATGTAGCATCCAGATCATTTTGCAACATAGTTGTCACCTTTTTACAATGTGTGGAAGCTCTTGAAGTTGATAGGGAAAACAGTTCTCCATTTCCGACTGCAGTGAAAGAATATTTAAATTGAAACTAATGTATAGAGGCTACATTCTGGTACACGAGACAGCTGTGTTTTCTCCAGGACATCACTGCAGCACTCACAAATGCCACACAACGCATTCAAAACACACCAGGTTCCTTCTGTCCACAGGGAGTGGCTGCTGTTACTTAATCTGCCATCTGAGGAAATAAAGCATAGATACTTCTAATGTCTTCCAGTAGGAATGGGAAGAGGAGAGCTGATCACTTTTCACTGAACCTAGTTTCTTTTTTCTTTACTTAATTTGTACATTTAAGTAAAACTGCAAAGATTTTTTTATTTCTTTGGGCAAAAATATGAATTAGGAGATCTGTAACTTGAATTCTCCATGCTTTGGATGCACAATAAAAATACCTTTTAAGATATTCTGAGCTTGAGAAGCAAACCAAAATATACATGATAGAAATAAATTGCCTTTGAGCAGCTCTTTGCAGTTTACAAAATGTATACACATATGGATCTCATTTAATACACGCACACTTTTAATTTTCACTTTTGTGAAAGATATGGTATCTTGTCATACTTTTAATTTTTTATTTATTTGATGATCAATGAATAGGAGCTTTTTCATGAGCTTCTTGTAAATTTGTATTTCTTTTTAAATAATAGTTTTATTGAAATTTAACTCATGCATTATACAATTTAAAGTGAATAATTCAATGATTTTCTGTATATTCACAGACTCGCACAATCATAACCACAATTTTCAAACATTTTCATCACTCCAAAAAGAAATCCCATACCTATTGGCAATCACTCCCCCAACCCACAACTCTAAGTCCAGTCCTCAGCAATCATTAATCTACTTTCTGTCTCCATATATGTGCCTCTTTTGGACATTTTATATATAATAAATGGGAATCATAGAATATATGGACTTTTGTTACTGGTTTCTTTAACTTATAATGTTTTAAAGGTTCATCTATGCATGTATCAGTATTTCATTCCTCTTTATTGATGAATAATAATCCCTTGTATGGATATACCACGGTATGTGTATCCATTCATCAGGTGATGGACATTTAGATTGCTTTCAATTTGGGACTATTACAAATAATGCTTCTGTGAATGTTTGTATACATAGTTTTTTGTGAGCATGTTTTCATTTCTCTTGGGCATAAACCCAGGACTAGAATTGCTGGGTCATATGGAGACTGTGTGTTTGACGTTTGAGGAAGTGCCAGACTGTTTTCCAAATCAACTACAGCATTTAAAACTCCCACTGGTAATGTAAGAGGGCTCCAATTTTTCTACATCCTTGCCAACACTTGTTATTTTCTGTCTTTTACTTATCACAATCATTGTAGTGGGTGTGAAGTGGTATCATATTGTGGTTTTGATTTGCATTTCCCTGATAGCTAATGATGTTGAGTATCTTTTTATGTGCTTATGGGCCACTGTATATTTTCTTTGGAGAAGTATCTATTCGGATAATTTCCCATTTTTAAATTGAGTTGTTTTTTTGTTATTGAGTTGTAAGTGTATTTTTAATATATTCTTGATATAAGTCCCTTATCAGATATATGATTTGCAGATTTTTTTCTCCCATTTTGGAGATTGTCTTTTCACTTTCTTAATGGTGTCTATTGCAGCAAAAAAATGTTTAATTTTTTATGAAGTCTAATTTATCCACTATTTGTTGCTTGTAAGTTTGATGTCATATTTAAGAAATCATTGCCTAATCTAAGCTCACAAGGATTTACACCTACCTTGTCTTCTAAGAATTTTATAGTTTTAGGTCTGACATTTAAGTCTTAGATCTATTTTGAGTTAATTTGTATATATAATAATAAGGGTAATTTGTCCTTCTTACTTTGTGAATTGCCTTTTGTGTTCTGTGCTCACTTTCCTGATAAGGTAGTCTTTTCCCTTATATTTTTAAATATTTTTGTATTGCACTTTGTCATTTATGCTGCAAATATTTTTCATATTTTATTTGTCAGGGTTGACAAGAAAGCCAAGGTTCTGAAAAATTCAGAGACTTCTCCAAAGTCACATCCTAATGTAGCTGTTACTGAAGTCTAAATCTTCTGACTATGCCTCATGAGCCCCAATTTAAAAATCATGAAATATTAATATTATAATCAAGTTTTCAGTTTATATGCAGTACACTATTAACAACAGCCTGGCTCAGCAAAGCTCAAGGTAAACTACAAAGGTAGTCAAGATCAGTGATCACAGACTATATCCAAAGTATTCAAAATTTAAAGCAAAACATCAGCATCAAGACCAAGGACAGGAAAGATACCAATATTCAGTGTGGAAGTCAGAACCCTGGACAGCTCAGTGAGAGCATTAGATGAAAACCAGAGTTTTCTTCTAGCTTCAAACTGCAATCACGGAAACCCCAGATTTGTGGTTAAATGCTTATACTTTATAGGGTTAATTCCAATTTAAAGGGATCTGGCCTTATTCATATGACCCCAGTCTCTCCTGGGGAAAAGTGTCATACCATCTTCCAAGAGTCTGGGGTCTTTGTCAAGTAATACGGCCACATCTTTGGGCCTGACAAACATGTTAGGAACTCCTGGGTCCCTGAAGCTTATTTACAGTTAGGCCGGTCCACTGTTTTCTTTCTCCCCTTTCAGGGAGCCCCTTTCTCTGCAAAGCTGCCTTTTCATCCGAATTTAGAGACCAGCCAGATCTGAACTTTAAGTAGAGACCTGAAACGGTAACTCCGCTGAAGCTTAAATTTTGAATGCCAGGGAGAGTTGGGGTAAACACTAATATAAAAAGGTTCAGAGCCAGGATGTATTTATAATTGCATATGCACCACGACACACATGGAATGTATTATAATTTGACCAGTGGTGTCACAGAGCAGATAGGACCACACAAACTCTGTGATTTGTATGCACTTGCGAGTTGCACTAAATAGTTTGTCATCTATCCCAGAGTTGCCCTATTTGGTTAAAGGTATAAGACAGTGATAACTCAGGATCAGCCTATCACAACTGGGAAAACAGCCCAAGTGAAATTCCTGAAGGTTCCAAATAAAAGTCTTTAGCATGAAGATAGTCCAGGATACCTAGCACAGTCACTAAAGAGGTAGAAACACTTTGGGTCTGCTTCATTTCACTTGAAGAAATTAGGAAAAAAAATAACCTCGAACTTTGTCTCTTAGAAATGGGCATAGCATATAAGAACATCAGTCCAGAGGATAGCTTTCTGTTTTAAAAGCACTAGGCCAGCTATCTTATGTAAAGAAACAATTGATCTGCAGAAACATCTAGATGACCCTCTGGAATAATATTCTTAAACAGTCATGGCTTTCTGTGCAACTTAATTTGGGGGACTTTAGAAAGATCTTCCTGCCAAATGTGACTCCTATTCTAGCCTGTCAATTGTCTTGGAAATTCAACATTTTGACTTTATAAATTTGGCAGGTAAGTATGGTTATAAATGTCAGGATCCTCAGGAAAGGTTACTCAGCATTTATATTAATATCTCATAGTAAATTATCAGGCAGCTGATCAGGGGAGAAGGCTAGAACCAAAGTTATTCACAACACCCAAGGGAAACAGCCTGCAATCACAGGCCCTTGAGTACCAGAGGAAAATGCTTCCATTTCCCCAGGGCTGAATACATTTGACAAACTGTAAACATGCTCAACAATAACTTAAAGATTGTAATAGAAATTATATCTGGGGTTGTGAAAAAGTTTATTTTCTTCCTTAAACATCTTCTTCTTTCCTGAGTTCTTTAAGAAAAAATGTTACATTAAAAGTTTCTTAACCAGCTAGCATCCTCTAGATATTAATGAATTTTGTTTATAAATTATACCTATAAGGTTATCTTAGACATTGAGGATTGATTTGTGAAAAAGTTTATTTTCTTCCTTAAACATCTTCTTCTTTCCTGAGTTCTTTAAGAAAAAATGTTACATTAAAAGTTTCTTAATCAGCTAGCATCCTCTAGATATTAATGAATTTTGTTTATAAATTATACCTATAAGGTTATCTTAGACATTGAGGATTGATTCATGAAAGGAGCACTGCAGGCTGTCAGTAAACCAGAGGAAAATAGGGATTATGCATTTGACTACATCAGGAAAACCTCATATATACCTTTTAATGAGAAATGCAGCTCTATTGCCTAAATTCAAATTCTGCTATCTGAAAAGAAAACATGAAACTACATACACAGTAGATTACCAAATGAATTTTTAAGGCAACAGGTTTTTAAGATATTTGTAGGAAGAATATAATCAAATTGTAGGCTATTTGTAATCCAATGATGTTGTTCTTTTTATACATTCAGCTATGAAACTATAACTTCCTAAAGACTGTGGATCAAGCTTTTTGAACAGTTACAGCAACACAATTTACTCAATAGATGCTCTCTTCATTTGATCATTCATAAATGTATTGAATACCTCCTCTGTTAATCAGGTTAGGAAATGCTATGCTGCAGTAACATATTAACACTGAAATTTCCATGGCTTACCACAACAGAATTTTTCACTTAGACTCACATCTAGTACAGTTCAGGGGGAGCTCTGAGTCCCATAGTCAATTAGGAACTTAGGCTTGTAGAAATTCTACCAACTGGAACATAACAGCATTGTAGATCATCACAGAAGGGAAAGAGGAAAGAAAGGGTATTCGCATCTGGTCCAAAACATGTCAAACTGAAAGTATTACACATCACTTTCAAAGACTATTGGCCAGGACTAATCATGTGCCCTGAGTCCAATGGCAAATGATGCTGGGTAATATAAAGAAGTTCATGGAATATTTGGTGAGTCCTATCAACTTTGTTCAAATATTTATACCAGGCACCTTGGGAATACAAAAATGAATCAGACTCTGAACCAATCAAAATATGGAGATAAAGTATGTATGTAAATAATCAAAATCCAAATTAGAAAATAATAAAAATTACGAAAAAACCACAGATAATGTGAAATGGCAGATCAGAGATATAAAGATTGCTGCCATCTGCAGAAATCAAGAAAAACTTCAGGAAAAAATTATTTGAGCTAGGCTTTGAATGATGTAGGATATTCACATGAGAAGTTGATTAATAGATATGATTCTGATCCAAAGGAACAGCAAGGGTATGGGAGAGAGAAATTATAGGGCACTAATAGAGAAGAGTTAAGTCCCTTTGTCCAGAGCAAAAGGTAAGCAAAATGGGAAATAAAAAGAGAAAATTGTTAGGTTCAAATGTGAAGGACCTAGAATGCTAAATTAGGGTGTTTAGATTTTTTTGTGGAAAAGAGTTTTAATGAGAGATATAACAGATGTTATTCAGGAAAAGATAGTAGCAATTAAAATGGATTGGAGAAAAAGAAAACTAATGGTAGGGAAGACAGCTAGCAGGCCATAGAGTTATTTTTGATGAAAGGCATTGGGAAAAAGGAGATAATAATCAAAAGGGAGGACAAATATTAGAAATATCTCAATCAACAGAACTTGGTACCTACTTGAACGTGGGATGAGTAAAACTTGACCCAAAGGTCTAGAATTTAGGAGACTGGGAGTCCATAAATGTCATTAACATAAATTAAAAAACAGAAAGAGAAGCCGGTTGTAGACAAATAAGTTTATGTTTGGCCATGCAGAATTTAAGGCAGATGAGATGCTTAGGTGAAGGTAGGTAGCTGGCTACTAGAAGTGTGAAAAGGAGGTCAAGGTCAAAGCTGGTAATTCAGATTTAGGAGTCACCTGGGTAGAGAGAATAAACCAGGTCATAGGATTGGATGAGTATGCCAAGGAAGACATAGACAGAGCTGAGAAGCAGGCCAAGGGCATATCCTCAAGAAATAAATATTTACGAGTCCAAAGAAGAAGAAGAAAGAAAAAACATCCAGAGAGACAGGAGGAGGGCACAGCCAAGAGAGGAATTTCAACATGGGGATGTTTGACAATGTTAATGCCACAAAGAGCCTGATTAGCATTATGACTGATCAAAAACATTGAATGGCCACGTTGGGTGGGTGGGGAGATGACACTTGTTTGAAGAAATAAAGGGAATAAGAGAAAGTGTGACTTTTGGGAAAAGAAGAGGAAAGCATATAGGCTAAAGTGGGGAATACAATGAAGAGGGGAAAACTGTGGATTCAAGAAAGAGAGGAAGCAATTGATGAAGCCAGTGGACAAGAATGGAATCAGCACCTGGTTCTCCTCCTGACATACACATCACCCAAAAAGAAGGAACTACGGGCTCACTCCCATTTTCCTTGCCCACACCCTAAACCATTTCATCTGGACCCACCAGAGCTCCTCTTTCTGTACATTCCTGCCTTTCCTGAATCCTAGATCCTGACTGCTTCCCAATAGCCTTGAAAGTCTCCTTGCAGCAGATGCTTGATACTTGCCCTGATAATGACTCTGGCTTCCCTCTTGGTCCACAGCTCACACTAACCCTTTGAATGTTGCCATCTCCCATATAAACTAGGAAAACACCCTACTTATCTAGTCTCACTATAGGACCCCACACCTGGTACAGGCCTTTGAGGGTAAGGATTAAATTTAGGATGCAGAAAATTTCATTCTTTTCCGGAGATAGAAAAAAAACAGAACACAAGGGAGATAAAGATTAAGAAAAAGTTTTAATTGGAAATGAGGGAGGTTCATGTCAGATGGTTTGTAGCTTTTCAGTGAAGTATAAGGCAGAGTCATCTGTAAATCATGAAACCAGCAAGGACAAGGTTTCAGGAGAAGAGGAAAGGTTATGTGAAAATCTAATATTTATAATTTGTATTGCTTTTTCCAACTGACTTCAATTATAATTTTACAGTCTATTCTTACTCAGATCTGCTAGACTCTAATTCCTCAAATGGAGAATTCCCATGTTATCAAAGAGGCTTCTGTCTGCTCTTTATCACTGGCATTCTAATATGCTTTCCATGGAAGAAAATAATGGTGAAGTGAATAATCAACTTGAACTTTCATACATAAAACATTTTAAGATATTCTATTTCTAAAAATTCTCAGTGACTCCAGTGGAGTTTAATGTTTAAATGGCTACAGTAGTTATGTCACAATTTCTAGATGTTAGCACAAATCATTAACCAAAACAAACCAACTAACAAGCAAAGAAAACCATGTGAGATTGACTTTCCAGATGGACCAGTATTAGATTGGTTACGGATTCTGAAGTCAGGCAGGATTTGAAAACTTGTTGCACCACTTCTAGAAAGTAATACAGCAGAAGAGAATTTTGGTATCAGGCTTCCTGGGTTCAGATTGTGACTATCTAACCTACTCAATATGGGGAAATAACTTCCACAAAGCCTCAGTTTCTGATAATATTAATAACTATAATAATAATACAGCATGTTAAAGGGCAGTATAATGTAAACCTCATAGGACTGTTGTGAAGGTCACATAAGATGAGCCATACATTTAGGGTTAGAGCATGAGCTCCACAATCAGACTGCTTGGGTTTGGATTACAGCTCAACCAAAAGTCTAGCTGTGAGACCTTAGGTAAACTACTTTCTATGCCTCATTTTTCTCATCTGCAAGATCAGAATAATGGTATGTTCTTCATAGGACTGTTATGAAAATCGAGTAAAATGATCACGTAAAGCACTTAACATAGTATCTGACATATAGTGTTTAATAAATACTATTATTATTATGTAAAGTATCCAGCACAATGCCAGACACATAGTTAGCACTCTCAATTAACAGTTCTAAGTTATTCTAAAGGTACAGTTTTTAGTGTCTCTTCAAGGCGATTTTGATCCAGTATTAAATATTGCATCAAAGCCAGCATTCCAACTACCATTAATGGAAGGAATTTTTACACAGTTGCATCAAGCTGGGCTTCTGAGAACTAAATTCTCTTAGAAATAAATGTGTTTAACACTGCACCTGAGCAGAAGACATATAAAGCACAAACGGCTGCAAGACTTAAAGTAGCTACTCTGACATGAGCAGAAAAGTGAAGTAATTGCAAGCTGAAGAAACACCATAAAATTCAATGGATGTATAGCCAGAGGCAATAATGCCCCAGCTTGGCTACAAAATGCTAGGAAACAGCAGTGCTGGGCAGACCCGCTGGGCCCACTGCCAGGGGCACTATTGTGAAAGAGCGTTATGAAGACTGATACATGTTGACTGAGAGTTACTTTGGTCCTGTAAAACTGAGCTTCTTCCTATATGTTGTTTATCATTGAGATCTCAGATGTCTTTTTTCTCACTAATCTGCATGCACATTTTATAGAGGTGACTGGCATATAGTAGACATTTAATATATGATTACTGGATAAATGAATGAAGTGTGAGGAGTTCCATGAGAAGAAGACACATTGGAGACTAAGCAGAGTCATGTCAGAATCTTCAGCCCACCTTCTTCAAGGACACTGTACCTTATTTATGAGTGTTGTAATATCAGACCAGGCACCTCCAGGTCCTGCAACATCCTGGGTCCTTTGACCCATATTTTCCTTCAGAAGATGAGGTGGCTTAGATTTCAGCTCCCTATCCCTGCTTTTCCTGGTTTCTACCTTAGATATGGCTTCACTTCTGGTGATTTGGCCTTGCCTAGTTTCACTTCAACCTCCTTTCACCTTGCAAGTCTTCTCCCCTACTTCCCAGATAAACCTGAGTCCCTGGGTCTCTGCTTCTTGGCTTTCTGCTCTCTATATCCATCATCCATGGGATGGAGGCTCTTGTGCAGTGGTGGCACCTGCAGGCTCTGACATCAACCTCTTGGATTGTCAGCCCATGCCATCTCTGCCCGTTAACCGTCCCAAATCACAGAGGAAAACAACTGCCAGCCCAAGGCCATGCAGGAGGGAGGTCATAGCATTATTCAGTATTTTAAAGACTGAGGTCTATCATCTTCTTCTCTTGATTCTCCTATGATTCCCCCCTTCCAGCCTTCCAAAGAAATTTGGAAAAAACAAAAGACTCCATCTAACTTCACAGCCTGACTCTAGCTTTAGTTAAAATCTTTGGCATGCACTTCCAAATCACTTTGACTCAGATGACTTGAAGTTTGTGCTTCCTCATAAACCACCTCTCCAGGAGGGTTATAGATAAAAACTCCAGTAATAGTAAGTATAGTCTCCTACTTGACTACTATGGGGAATCCTCCACTGCTAAATTAGGGCAGATTTGGAAAGATGCTCAAGGGTGGTGGCTGGGTCTGGGAGCTTCAGTGGCAATAGTAGAGTCATAGCTTAGTCTTGGCCTAGATTGCTCATTCCATTTAGTGCACTCAGTTTGGACTGGAAGAAAGCCACCTAGATAATGAGTTTCAGAAAGTTCTGAACAGTCAGTACATTTGGGCCACCTAAGAGGAGATAATTGTGATTCTGTCCAGATCACTGTGCCTACTGATTGAAGCTGATTCAATTCCCCTTAAACACCAGCTCAGGTGTTTGCATAATTATTCTCAGACTTAGTGGCCTCCTTAGGGACTATCTTAAAATGATACACTTAGGCTGGCCTGACTACTGCTTTCTCTTTCTCTTTGTATTTGGGCAACCAGTCACTGTGCCATTTACAATCCCCAGGTAGAGAGAGGGAGTGGGAAAAATCAGTTTTGGTCAATTTTGAGGTCCCTACCAAGGTATTAGTCTTATCACAGAGCCGACCAGCACCTGCATCTATCACTCTCCAGTTTTCCTAACAGGTTCTACCAACATAAGCAGCCTCAAGAACTATAAATTTGGGCTGATAACCAGGGACCACATCTACTTCTACTCAATATTCCTCCAAATGTTATCATATTAAAAATATCATGGAGCTCCTTTCTCATTGCATTCTATGTGAATGACATCCCTAGGAGTCAAGCACTTACAGAAGCCTTCATTGCCCCACTGACACTGAAACCATTGGTAGCCAACCTTGAGAAACAGCTGCTTATGATAAATATTCAGTTTCACCAAAAGACTGTCACCCTGAGTGTAATACATATCCCACTTTTTTCCTGTAGGTCTCAGAATTTGTAGTCTGCTTCAGAGCTGGCATTTTGCTCCCGTAGCAAGGTCTATGGGTTTCCTGGACTCTGTCCAGAAGTCAGCCACCAAGCAAAGCCTTCCTGAGATATGTTGGAAGTATCAAGACTTCCAGTGCACTTATAGTACCATAGACACTATCATCTTTATGCTAGGAGCCCCAGTTCTGATGTGATGTTTCTATCCCACCCAGAATAGAGATCCAGGTACCCTGAGGCTTCCTTCCAATCTGTCTGTGACAGTGCCCCAATTGAGGAACACCATCTTTTGATACATATTGGACTGGAGTACAGTCGTATCCTGGATGATTGTCTCACAACTTCAGGGACGTGGCCTGCTCTGCCATATAACCTTGAACTGCTGCTGGCAATACTAGCAATACCAGGCTCTTTGTTAAGCTGAATCATTCCAAATATGAGAACAGAAAGGTCAATTCTCTGGAATAATCTCCCTTCAAGGCATTCCATAATGTGTGTGATTGGGGCAGGCCACCAACAGTCCAGCAGTCTCTAACACTTTTGGGACTTGTGGAGTATTATGGGATAGACAGGGGATATATATGTAGCTCCTACCATATTTCTCCATCCTGACTTTCAAGCTTAAGGACAGCAAGCAAAGCATCATAAGAGACTCAAAAGACATTTAAAAACCACAAAGATGTTCTACCGTGTATTTATTCTAGCACACCCCGACTTTCAGGGTCAAGTATGTGTCCTGAACACACTGTGGAAGAATGTTTCTCAAAGTATAGTCTAGAGACCAGCTATGTCAGAATCACTTGAAGTTCTTGCTTAGCTTGTTTATTCCTAGGCCCCACTCCAGATCTACTGAATCAGACTCACTGGAGATGGGCTCAGGAACATGCAATTTAAATAAGCACTTCGAGTTATTTTTATATGCACTAGAATTTGAAAACTATAGCTGTGGCAGCATCTTTCCTAACTCAGCCCTGACTCAGCATTTTCACAAACCTATTCTGCAAATTCACCACTCCCCATCCCATACCCCACCCAATCACCCAGCTGAAGTTATATGATATGGGGGAGAAAGTTCTTGACCATTAAAGCAGCATAAAGCCTGAAAGCAGTGTTTGGAAGAAGGCCATGTTTCCAATAATGACAAAAACACGCTATTGCAACTGAGAACAAAATCTAATCACCCAAAGATTAAGCCGAAGTTTCATTCATTGATTCTAATTCCCTTGGTGTCAAGGTCAGGGCAGGCTGGGCCAAGTAAGGTCAACAGAGAGCAGCTAGCCATGGGCAAGGTGTAGACATCTAGAGCAGAGAGAACTGTTTGTAGCTAGGAATCCAGAAAGACTGGCAGAGCTGGGAGCATTTAATACCAGCAGGAAGCTAGAAGAGATGTGATTGGAAATTTAGAGTAAGGTGCACGTAGTGTTAGAAGAGCTGAGACAGAGGGATGAGGGGACGCTGGGGACAGTTCGGGCAGGAAGAAGGCAATGACAACACCCAGTAGAAGAATTCAAGGAATAGGTTAACCTTGTAAGGGAAGGCAATGTTAACACACACATCCAGACACTACAAGACAGGCAATCATGTGACATTAGTCAATGCAGAGGAGCTTGTCATTTAGGTAGTACTGTATTACAGCTTTCAACCCAGTCAGCTCTAATGTCTCATGAAGTGAGAGAGGCTTCTGGTAGCTAACATGCCTGTAAGTACATGGCACGATTTATATCTGCCTTCTATTCAGAGTACGCACAATAGTAAGCCATGCCAGAAACCAAATCCAAACTTATATGGAAGAGAGAATTTATAATCATATGTCACAGAAAGTCTCCTGGTAGTGCTTGCCTCAGGCTCGCTGGATTGAGATGTTCATTGGGGATTGGGATTTATCTTGCTCTCTCAGACAGACATTCTCCCGGCAGTGGGTGAAATGACAATTGGCAGATCACAACATCCTTCCCATGGACTTAGCCAGCCAGAAGTAATAGAACCGTCTTTACCAACATTTCTGAGTGTTCCGGAGAGGACTTCCATCAGCCCAACCTGGGGTATATGTGTGTTCATTTAGGATAGGGGTGGTTATAGTGTGAGGCAGGGTGACCAACTCATCCGAGTTTGCCTGGGATTCTTCTAGTTTTAAAACTGAAAGTCCTATGTCCCAGGGAACCCCCTCAGTTCCAAGAAAACCAGGAAGGTTGGTTGTGCTAAGTGGGGCCAGCCTTACTTTTTCTGTAGGGAATGAGTTCTCCATGGAAAAGAGCATATCTGTTACGAGACGAAGAGGTAAGAGGGGCTGAAGGAGGGGATCTATCGGGTGCCTGGGTAGAAGCATGATGAAAGTCCCCCATCCTGCCCTCTTCTCTGTGGCCACACTGGGGCAGATGGTCTTTCGGATCAGGCTGTGCCTATGTGACTGGCCTAGGCCACCACCTCATGGAGTTTCAGCCCTCATCATGCTCAACCAGGGCCTGAGGTTTCTCTCTCAGGATCATTGGCACGCTCTCCAGGCCCTTAACTGTTCCTAGCTCCTGGCTTTGATCTGACTCTCCCCTCTGTGAGCTGGCAGCCTGCTCTGTGGCTTTCATCTCTGTGCTCACCAGGGTTTGAGCTTCCGTGTCTCTTTCCCTCATAGCTGCTCTGATCTGCCCGCTTTTCTGATGCCATTGTTGCATCATGCTTGGATTTGGCCTGATGCTCTTTCACTAGGGTCTTTGCAGCCATCTGCAGCTAAGGTTTGCCAAAGCCTCCCTCCTCATGCAGTTCACCACTGCCCCCACCTGTTTCCAGGTGGAAATCACATTGCTGTCCATCAAAATCTGTGCTGAATTTTGAGGCGGGGCTTAATCCTTATAGTCACAGGTGTTTTTAATAGCTCCCTCCCCCTCCCTCACAGTTTTGCAATGCAGGTATTTTTATTCCCATGTCACAAATGAGGACACTAAGGTTTATAAGAATGAAATAAATTGCCCAAATTCTCAAAATCAATCAAATCTGAAGTTAAAACTCAAATCCTTGAGCTCTTTCTACTATACCACAATGACTCTATCAAGTAATATGATGACGGTAACTAGTTATAGTAGTAAGGTCACAAAAGAGAATTTCTGAAGACTATTATTTTTAAAGTTCTGCTCAGTGTGTGTGTGTGTGTGTGTGTATGTATGTATGTATCCTTGGATTACTGGCACTCAATAATGTCAAACATATATGGGATGTTCTCCAGAATTTTACAACTAATTTCTACTTCTACAACTTAAACAGTGGAGAAATCATTTCAAAATATATTTTTAAATTATGTCCCAATAACTAGTGGGATACTTTTTAGGCCTACAATTATAAATTTATTCACACTCAGTTATAAATATTATACCTTTTTCTCTTCATGGACCAAATATTATTCTAGAGCAGTAGTTTTCATTGTGTGGCTGGTGACTCTCAGGGTGCATGAGGTCAAAGCTGTTTTCACAAGAATATTAAGACGTTATTTGCCTTTTCACTCTTATTCTCTCATGAGTGCACAGTGCAGTTTTCCAGAAGCTATACGAGTTGAAATTTTGCAACAAATTGACTGCAAAAGCAGCATAAGAATCCACGTTGTCTTCCCTTAAGACAGACATTAAAGGACTTTTTAAAAATTTAGAACAATATTTTGTTCCTCACTAAAGTTGTTTTGGAAAATATGGTTATTTTTATAAAAATATGTTTTTGTGTTAACATGTAATGAGTTTATTATTATTTTAAAATCAATGTTTTAAATTTCTAAATTTTAATTTTTAGTATGATAAATTTCAACTGATATAACTTATGTAAATAAAAGTTCCTCTTTATAATAATTTTTAAGGGTCTTCAACAATTTTTAAGAGTGTGAAGGAAACCAAAAAGTTTGAGAATAGCTCTTCTAACCAAAAGATGTATGTGGTGAAATTCTAAATTAAAATCTCCTGTTAAATATGTTTTGATATTCTAGAAAACTGGCAAAGATAGAGATAGTGTACACATTAGGAAAGAAAAGTGCATTATTATTATCACCAAAAAAATCCAGTAAACTTGTAATTTGAAATGTCCATCTGCTCACACTTGAGTCTATGTATTTATGGCTCAAATAACATTCCTAATACTTAGCAACTTATTTAAATTGAAGGTAGAAACAACCAATGGGAAGAAAATTAATGACCAGATCAAAGAATATTTTAAAAGCCTTGAAGAAATAAGCTTTTACTTCATTAAACGGAATATCCAATTGGAAAATTCTTAATGACAATCTAAAGAATTGAGGCATTCAGGCTGGGCATGGTGGCTCACACCTGTAATTTCAGCACTTTGGGAGGCTGAGGTGGAGGATCGCTTGAGGCCACGCATTTGAGATCGGTCTGGACAACATAGTGAGACCTCTGTTTCTACAAAAAATTTAAAACTTAGCCAGGTATGCTGGCAGGTACCTGTAGTCTCAGCCACGAGGGAGGCTGGAGTAGGAGGATTGTTTGAATCCAGGAGTTCAAGGTTGCAGTGAGCTATGATCGCACCACTGCACTCCAGCCTGGGCAACAGAGCGAGACCATGTTTCAAAAACAAAACAAAACAAAAAAAGAATTAAGGCATTCAAAACAAAGATTGCAGATGAATTAAATAATCAATTCTGTTGAATTAGGAAGAAGTAGAAGTAGTAAGTGAAGAATTAAGAATGTAAAGTCATCTGGAGGGAAGGGTAACATCTATAACTGAAGAACACAAAGATCTCATATGTAATCATCTCATTTATTTTCTCTTCTCCATTCTCTGGCCTACAACTTTTGAAAGGGCTAAAATCTTCTCAAGTTTACTTTCCCCTTTGGACCCAATCAAGGGGCTGCTGCAACAGTTCTAAGTGAGAATTGCAACCACGATTAAACTTATTAAAAGAGTTTGATGTGGGAGGGGTAACAGTGATTTCTTTAAAATCATTTTTGCTCAAGTATCTTTTTAACTCAACCAACTTTGGTTAGTAAAAGGAAATTGGCAGCATTTCAGTGGTTATTTCCTGAAATTATTATCATTATTTCACTATAATGAGTAAGAGTCAGAGTTGTTCCATCATTTCACAAAACATACTTGTTGAGCACCCATTATGTGGCAGGAGCCCTCCTGAGACCTGTGGCCAGGAAGTGGCTGTAAAAAGGGCTCCGTCACCACGGAGCTCCAGTCTAGTGGAGAAGGTAACAGTGAGGCTCAAACTCACAAGGTGAATCTTTCCATTGATTTGATTGTATGTCATTTTATTTCCCTTCTTTGCTTTCTCTCTCCTTCCCTTTCTCAAACAAACCAAAAAGCCCACTGTCTATTAATGCTTTCATTTACTAAATCAAAGCAAATCAAAAAGAATTCATTTTGAAAATTTTACTGTGCCTGTTTAGTTTATGGAAGTCACTCTAAAATGCCATAAAACCTGAGCTGAAAACACATGTGCTTATCACCAGTCTTCAAGCCTCTACACCATTTAAATAATTTTCTGAGGGTAGTATATTTTTTGTTGGACCCGAAATTGAGAATATTGATTGAGAGAGGGAGAATAAAAGAACTTTGATTTCAACTCTCAGGATATATGGTGAGAGAACAGGCAAATTGGCTTTGAAGAAAAGCAGTAAAACTATAGTTTTGAGCTTTGTGTACCATCTGTGATAGTAATCCTTGGATATTCGCCTTAGACTTCATAGCTTTAAAGTAGTAGTACATTTAATTAGAAACATCAAATATCTGTTTATTCAAATTCTCTACTAAAGTTGTGTCTGGAAAACACAAAAGCAACGAAATTATAGACCCCTGCCTTCTGGGCATTTACAGATATATAGGAAGAAAAACAAAACCTAACAAAATGGTTAAACAGAGCAATCTGTCAAAAAAAAAAAAAAAGGAAAATGGACTCTACCCACCCTTTAGCCCATTTTCTCTCCAGAAGATAGCTCTAGATTTAGAGAAACTGTCAATTCAATAGCATAACATTTCTCAGACACATGACAACACAAATTTTAAAACTAGGCATTTAAATGTGTGCATGTGTGAACTCAAAAATGGAACTGGAATAAGAAAGTCATGTCAGGCCGGGCGCGGTGGCTCATGCCTGTAATCCTAGCTCTCTGGGAGGCCGAGGCGGGCGGATTGTTTGAGCTCAGGAGTTCGAAACCAGCCTGAGCAAGAGCAAGACCCCGTCTCTACTAAAATTAGAAAGAAATTAATTGGACAACTAAAAATATATAGAAAAAATTAGCCGGGCATGGTGGCGCATGCCTGTAGTCCCAGCTACTCAGGAGGCTGAGGCAGGAGGATCGCTTGAGCCCAGGAGTTTGAGGTTGCTGTGAGCTAGGCTGATGCCACGGCACTCACTCTAGCCCGGGCAAAAGAGTGAGACTCTGTCTCAAAAAAAAAAAAAAAAAAAAAGAAAGTCATGTCAGATGATCTGGATATAAACCTAGATTGAGTGGATCTTCTGTGGCAGAAACCCCTCTGAATGTTGCACAAGCATAGCTCCAGTTC
Source organism: Propithecus coquereli (assembly GCF_000956105.1). Classification (NCBI taxonomy): domain Eukaryota; kingdom Metazoa; phylum Chordata; class Mammalia; order Primates; family Indriidae; genus Propithecus; species Propithecus coquereli. The sequence continues at coordinate 1,133,554 of NW_012150840.1, forward strand.
TCCTTACTGCCAGGTTCTAAGGCCACATAAAATCTCTAGCTTCTGGGATATTAAATGTCAGGACATTTGCTGGTAAACTAACAAATCTGTGGATTAATTTTATTAAAGTAGATATAACCCTAGAGATGCCTCATTTCACTCCCAAACAGTGGTAGGTACATTTAACACAATCTCCTCAAAAATCCATTAATTTTCAAAGATCTTCTTGAAATAAAGACTATTTATTTCCCTCATTATCCACTTTCCTTTCTTCTATAGTAATAAAACCCCCAATTTTAAAATGGACATAGGGCTGCCTTAAATGAACATTAAATTTTTCCACCTCTCTTGCAGCAAGCTATGGACTTGTGACTAAGTTCTGGCTGATGGGACATGATTATTATATAAAACTTCCTCCTTCCCATTCTTCCTGTTTGTTAGTTGAAATGCAGATGTGATGACTAGAGCTGGAGCAACCATCTCGGATCATGAGGTGACCTTGCTAATAGAGGCCACACATAGCAGAGCAACAAGATGAAAAAAGCCTGGGTTCCTGACATCTTCCTAACCCCAGACTATATCACCCAATGTTATATAAAAGATAAATAAACTTCTATCTTTATGAAGCCATGATTATTTCTGGTTTTCTGTCACTGAAGTCACATGTATGCCTAATGTTAATCTAACTTCTAAATGAAAAAATTAAAAACGATCATCTAGAACTGTACAATTGAATATGGTAGCCACTATTCATAGGTGTCTAGAGCACTTCAAATGTGGCCGGACTGAATTTAGATGTGCTGTAAGTATAAAATATATACTGGATTTTGAAGACAGTACAAAAAAAAATGTAAAATAGCTCATTAATAATTTTATGTTGATTACATGTTGAAATGATATTTTTATTATTGGGTTAAAATATATTATTAAAATTAATTTTACCTTTTTTAAAAAACTTTTTGTTGTGGCTAATAAAACATTTAAAATTACATATATGTCCACATTTTATTTCTATTAAACAACATTGATCTATAATATGAACTTTTTAACATGGAGATCAGACAGTAGCTATCTTCACTGAAGATCAGAAAAGACAAAGAAGATAGAGACTGTACTTAGGTCAAGCATGGGGTGAATGAATGTACTACCAGTAGGGGTTTACTAATTGAGAATGGAAGATTGTTAACATATCTTTCAAAGAAAGAGCATCTCAGATGATTTTAAATGTGATTATGTTTTAAAACAAAAAGTGAATTAAATGGACGCACAAGGTCTCTGAAGCACAATAATTTTAAAATTCTGATAACTGATATAAAGCCCACTATCTTAAGTGAAATTCTTCTATGTATATATAAATGCATTTATACAAATGCAAATACATATGAGACATTCACATTATATTATATTAGCTTTTATTGCATTAACTAATGTTTTCAAGGGCATGAACGAGTTCCTCAGTTTTGATGTCACAGGTCTGATTTAAGAAGCTCATCTAAAGTTAATTACGATCTAGTGCTCTGCTTGGTAGAGTTCATTTTATATTTGCACAATTAAATTCTACTTCTCAGGTGCTGGATTTGCAGGTTGGCTCACATAATGGTCATTCTGGCATAGCGAAAAAAATGGGGCTGGCCACAACTACCATTTGTCTCAGAGCTCTCTGTATTTAATAACAGTGCTACATCTCTTTCCCAAGACCTTTTGTCAAGTGCACAAGTACACGATTAGCCATGGTTTGTAAAGCAGGTATTTCCACGTAGGCTGGATCTAATTTCTACGGATACTACCATCTTTGTGTATCTGTGACTAAGAGGTAGGTGTGTAGAAACAGTATTGCAGATTTTACTTTCTCAAAATGGAAAAGGAGTTATTTATTCTGACTAATGGAATATTCTGGTTTTTTGAGTGTCAATATGCATTTTAAATTTCAACATCTGGATTATATAAAAATAAACTTAACCTAGAGTCAGGCTTTAGAAAGCAAATAATAACCTCTTTCTTTCCCTCCAAGCTTGAAACCAACTGATAATAAGACACAAGGCAGATAAATAGAGATGAAAATGTCAGCTTTATGACTGAAAAAGCCATTGGGAAAATGACTGTAAATCTATAGAGAAAAGGGCTCACTAACATTGTCTATTCCCACTAGAACTTGCAACAGCTCACAGGACGGAAAATTTGGGACTGTGCAAGAGATTCACTTAGGCAAAACTGCTGCTCCACTACTAGGCTGGGCTACAACTAGACGAAAACAGGAGCGAATCCCCAGTGTTTCTAGTCCTACAGTAGATTAATTTCACCAAGTCAAGAAATGTGGGCCAATGGGGTCTCTCATTCACTCTGTTACCGTATTTTATCATAAAATGCTACAGATGGAAAAAGAATGAGGATAAATCTCTACAGAGTCAATGAAGCCCCGGTTTGGGGGTCTTTGGGGTAGTACTTACCTACACATTGTGATGTAAGGGTTGCTACAGTGGATGTCTGTTGTTTTTGCCTTCCTAGCATTCAATATTTCTGGTAAGAACACCTCAATTTTCTTCCATGGTATCTACCCTCTTCCTCTAACAGTATATGGGATATATAGGATTCGGGTGGGCCTGACACTTCCCCACCTCCCATCCCAGGCCAATCAGAGAATTCCATTGAGCATGTGACCTACCTTTCACCAATCAGCCTGATCCTAGAACTTGTGTTGAAACTACTGGGAAAAGGCCACCCTCTTTACATTAGGGTCTATAAATTGGCAGAATGTAAACCTGGAACTACCTGGAGATGCTCCTCTCCAAAAACGAAGCCAATGAAAATAGCTCAGAATGACAGAGACATCCTGAGTCCTAATATTTTGTTTGAATGAATCCTGGATATATATCTTTGCCTAAAGCCACTCCTCCTGGACATTGACCTGCTGCTTATGAAAGTCAATGAATTTTTTTTAATTTCTTGAACTTTTTTGAATTGAGTTTTCTTCACTTAACATCAAAAAATTCCAGATTAATAAACACTCTGACACACACAAAAACATCTCTTCCAGAAATTTGTCGCATAGCCTAAAATTGTGCCATAAGACAAATCTTCTCCTAGAAGTACTACAGTCAATTAGAACATCTTACTGTCAAGTCATTTACCAGCTTTTGGGGGAAAGAACATTGGGAGAATGAACATTTTTATCAAGAATTTTTCTAAGGAAAATTAAAGGATAAAAATTTAATTTATTCCCCACTGAATCAGCTTCTGGTTACAGCTCAATAATTAGCCAGGGTATCTCAAACAGGACTGATTGCTAAAACCATCTGGGGAACTTTTTAAAACATAAATTTGTGAACCTCACTCTAAACCTACTGAATGATATTCTCTGGGGTATATACTTAGAATCTTAAAAAAGTTTTATGAGTTACAAGTGATTTTAATAATCAGATAGGTTTACAAAGTGTTGGTCTAGACTAAGGTGATGCTAACTCACCCTGATAGTATCCATTCACTTATTTATTCATTCTGGCATTATTTTTAGGTTTCTGTTTTGCTACAGGATATGGGAATGCAAGGATGAACAACATGTAGCCTTGACTTATAAAGAGCTTGCAGCCTGGTTCAAGAGATGGACCCTATGGGCTCTATGGCAGCATGAGCCAAGATCTTGGCAGGCAAGCTGGGAAGGGAAAAAGGCTTACTCTACTGAGGTATTGAGAGAAAGTTTTGAAAAATAGGGGATAGTTTAACAGGAGTTGTAGGGATAGGCAGGCGGAAAGCGAAAAGAACACTGAGGCCTAGGGGGCTAGTGGATACAAAAGGGTAGTATGGTGAAAGGCATTGGAATGGTCTAGAAATGATGAGTTTGGTGTGAATAGAGGAATTTCTGCAAAGTGGGGTGTTGGAGATGAGAGAGCAAGAGAGGTGATTTAGGCCTTTGATTTTACGAAATGCTAAGAATTTATAATTTATTTTTGTGTGCTCACACATGTATGTTATGTATAATCCATCAACCCAGGCTTACCCTCTTACCTTCCTCATGAAGTCACATTCCTTCCCAGCTTAAATTCCAAGGTCAGCCCTTATTGACCTTCCCCTGAATACATCCTTAACACTTCCACCTGTCTTTCACTTTGCTATATACATTTTGTTAAAGTAAAACCTTGGTTAAATCCAACTCTTCCAGCTCTCCGCGCTAGCACACACACAGCTAAGGGTGGATGGGGAAAAATCACAACCATACTGACTGTCCTCATTTTAGACTCCTGATCACTAAGCTCACAAGAGATTAATGCTGCCAGGCACTCATATTCTATTGACCTCGTCCACTCACTCTCCCACTTTCCTGGACCACTAAATCACAGTTTTTTTCTCTCTCATCAAACCTCCACCTCCTCCCACACCCTGACTCTCAGATGACTTTGCTTTCTATAATACTTCACTGAGAAAACTGAAGCCATGAGAAAAGAGCCTCCCCACACCTCCATCACCACATACACCTACCTATCTGCTTCTGTGCCCATCTATTCTGCCTTCTCTCCTGTCAAACTCTGAGCTAAGGCTAACTCTGTGACCCGGGCATACCCATCTTCTCTCAATTCCTTAAGGACATTGCTCCAACAATTCTCCCTCTTATCTCCTGGATAATTTTTGCTCCCTATTGGATCACCCCATTAGCACAAAAGAATGTTGTTATTCTCCCATCTTAAAAAGAAACTCTCATTAATCCCATTTCTCTCTAGCTTCTGCCCCATTTCTCTTCCTCTTTTATAGGAAAACTTCTTGAAAGAGCTGTCCATGATACTCTCAGCCTCCAATTCCTCTCTTTCCTTTCTTCCTGAGCCCACTCAATAGAAGCTGTACTCTTCAGTAGCATCAGTGATCTCAATTCTCAGGCCTTCTTTTCCTTGACCTATCATCATTTCATTTCCTTTATTTGGCTTCTAGAACACCACACTTCTCTGGTTTTTACTTCACCTTTCTGGCTGGGACTCTTAATCTTTGCTGGTTCCTTCTCATCTCTCTGACTTTTAAATACCCAAGGGTCCCAGAGTTCAGTCCTTCAGTCTTTTCTGTTTTCTATCTACACTCATTCTTTTGGCAATTTCACCCAGTCTTGTGGCTATAAATACAATATTTAGGTTAATGACACCTAAATTTATATTTCCAACCTGGACGTCTCCATTGAACTCCAGACTCATAAATCCAACTTCCTACTTAACATCTCTACTTGCATTTCTAATTGATATCTTAAACCAAACATATCCAAGATTAAGCTCTAAAATCCTCCCACTCTCTAAAACTTATTCCCTTTGCAGCTTTCCCATTTCAGAAAATGCCAACTTGTTTCTCCAGTTGCTCAGGTCAAAGCCTTGGAATTATCCTCTCTTTCTTTCACACTTCACATCCAATCCCTCATAAAACCTGCTGATGTCATTTTCAAAATAGATACAGAATCCAACCGCCTCTCACCTTCTCTGCTGCTGCCATCTTGGTCCAAGCTACCAAAAACTCTTGAGCATTGTGATGGCCTCATGACTGGGAAGATCACACATCTTGGCTGTCCTGTATACAGTCCCAGTTTTTGCTTTTTTTCCTGACATAATTATTAGCACTTTCCCTTCTTTTTTAAAAGATATCCCAGTTGAATTATACAGTATATGATCACCCTTTTTATAACTCTGCTTCTGCTGTTGCCCTGCTTCCAGCTGTTCTTCACACACAAGCCAGAGTGATCATCTGAAAGCTGAGTCAGATCAAGCAAGTCACTCCTCTGTTCAGAATCCTCCAACAGTTACCTATTGCAGAGTAAAAGCTGGTTAAATTAAAACCTTAAATTAAATTCACATCAGTGCCATATGAAAGCTTACAAGGACCTATATGATCCAGCCTCCCATTTCTCCTCTGACCTAATCTCCTATGACTTGACCACTTGCTACTTTGCTCCAGCTACACTATCCTTATTGTACCTGGAAAATGTCTGGCACATTCCTGTTACAGAGCTTTTTCACTTGCATTTTCTTCTTCCGCATTTGTATTTACTGTTGACTGCTCATCATCCACAGGTCAACTGCCAGACGGATATACTAACAGAACCCTGGGTACATATTTCTGTTGCTACATTTCCTAAGGACAAACTACTAGTCCATCTACCTCATCCTATTAATTCACTCATTCCTTCCCCTAAAACAAAGCATTGCATAGAAAACATAGTTTCCACATTTACTGCTTCTGTGAATCAGTGAGCATCACCAATATCTTACCTTTCGTCTGTACCAAAAGAGAGGAAGATCTCTAGGACAGTCTCCAATGTGTTAGGGAACAGAACAAAGTATTCAGCTACTGACAATGGGCACCAAGGAAGAAAAATACAAGTTGGATGGAGAACTCCTCCAATAGATGACTTTGATTCGAGGACTTCCCACTGATCTAGCAGAATCTTTCTTTGAACTGCAACAGTCTGACGTTTTCCTTATTCAATGCTTCCTTCTCTCTTTCCACAGGTATCAGATCTGTGTTGTGGTCTGCAGGCTCTCCCTGCCTTCTCCCATTATATCTTGTATAAGTCTAATCCTCCCTACCTCAGTAGACCCATACTAATTATCTGACAATCTTCCAACATACACACAATCCTTGCCCTTCCAAAAAACCCCGAAGATCACTTTCTAGAGCCAATCAGAGGTTAATTAATCCTATGGCATTCTGCTTCCACTTATTTCCATCCATTTAGCTCCACCCTTCACCAACAGCAACAGTTAGAGACAGAGTCCTAGAGCACACAGTGGAAAATGTGCAGCATTCCTACCGACACCACAGCTACCTCACATAGCTGACAATAGGAAGGGTATAGACAAAAAGGTAAGCTTGGGAACAAACCTCCCACCTCAAGAATACTGCAGGGTGTGAGAGGTGCTTACAGAAGGCAAATTTGCAGAAGCCTTGACCTTGCCATTTCTGTCAAAGAGAATCTGGAGTTGGGTAGAAAACAGTCTGTCTCTGGTTCCTTAAGCCAGTCTAACATATGCATATGACATACACCCGTTTTACTGACAGAGGCAAGTTAGTCACACTTACACCTTTATAGCATTGCATCAGACTTTCTTTACTAGTCTCCATCGCTATCTGACTCCAGGTTCTTAGATACGGTGTTTATCTTCCTTACTGAATTTTCATTTGGAATTACTGCTCCAAATTTTATGACTTTGAAATACTTCAGGTAAGTTTCTGCCCTAATTCTAGCCTCCCAAAGCAATGCTCTAATATAGATTACCCAATAATGCTTTGTCCAGATGGGACCTACTGTTTTCCAGAGAGAGGAGTTGGATATTTAGAGTAAACCATCATTGCCAATTTGAGTTTTATAAATCCCAATCTTCATATAGCATTTATTACAGCTTACTTAATGTGGAAGAAACTTGGAATTGTCTCTAAGTTTGCAGAGAAAAAAATTGTCGGCTACTTCTTGCTTTCCTAGAGAAAGCAAGCAGTGACCGGATGGAGGGACAGGATGCTATGGGCATTCTAGCAGCCTGCAACAACAAATTGATCAAAATACGAGATCGTTTATATAAAAAACTAAGCACATTACTTATTCATACATTTAAAAAAATCATCTGTACCACGGGAAGGGCGGCGGGAGGAGGGGGGAGGAGGGAGGAGGGGACGGGTATTTGTATACACAAGGAGTGCAATGCGCACTACCCGAAGGATGGACATATTTGAAACACGGACTTTGGTGGGGGGGGGGGGAAGCAAGGGCAACACACGTAACCTAAACATATGTACACCCATAATTTGCTGAAATAAAAAAAAAAATCTTTCTTGAGCACTTGTGTGACAGCCACTGAGCTAGATGCTGGGAATACAGTGTGATCCCTGCCCTCATAGAGCTCAAATTTTAGTGGTGGAGGCAGACATTAACAAACATTTAACAAAGATATGAGTATAAAGATAAATACAAATTTAAAAAATTAATTTTCCCTAGTACTGAAAGGAAGAGACTCCTCTTTCCTCTTTTCTTACAAAGCATTTTCTTCAGAAAGCCTATAATGGTAAATTCTTTGTCTCTTTGACATGCATGTATAATAAATCTTTTTAAAACCTAAGGCTCTTGCCAGCTTAATAACCCTGGAATGACTTTCTTGGGGACCTGGGAGCCATCAAGGAAGAAAGGGCCCTCATCTCCCAGTTTCTGTGAGACAATGGGAGCTTAATTTCAGCAGGTGCCTCGCTCCCAAACTGCTTCCTGTCATAAAGATATGAGTTTATTTTTTCTTTGAATAAAGCCATTTAGCTAACACAGATGGTCACCCCAATTACCAGGTGAATTGTTCATCCTAAAGGTGTGACAAATGGTGTTTGTCAAGTCCTCTTACTTGAGGACTAGTTATCATTTATTTTGAGAACGTGTACATAATGAGTTGCACCTGCTCAGCTATATAAAAGGGTAAGATTTCTTTCTGTCTTAGCGATCTCTTAAGGGGATTGCCTGTGATACACACAACATTCTGGTTTAATGTTTATTCAGTAATAGAACTGTTTGCTTTTTCTTCTACCTTTGTGGAGATGTTGGCAGGAGATTTTGTTTTCAATTATATTTCCCGAATAAGGGGAATGAGAATTCTCAAGTACTGTTGGTAGGAGGTAGATGTGTGACAGCCAATCCAGAAAGGTATCAGACGGTATTTAGTGAAATTAAGTATGTCTTTTGCCCAAGAATTCTATTCCTGATATATATCCCAGAGAAACTGTCCTTAAGAAAACAATTACAAGGCAACGTGTTCATTGCTGTGTTGCATACTGGAGTAAACCTAAGTACACATCAGTAGCAAAACAAAGAAAGAAAGATACCCAAAACATGGTTAATGTACAGTATGGAATACTGTGCAAAATATATGAACTATATGCACATATAGAAACATGGATAGGTCTTCAAGTAGCACTGAATAAAACAGCATCAGAATAAAATTATAGCATATCATTTCTGTAAAGTAAAAATACAGACACAAACAACACTGTCTATTTTTCAAAGATAAATGCACAACCAGAGGTTTATAGGAAACATTAGATTTGTGCCCATGGCTGAGATGGGCTGGGGACTGGAAAAAAAACTGGAGATAAGACTAGGGAAGGGTCTTGTATGGATCAGTGATGATAATGTACTTTGACCTGAGGAATGCAATCAACTTTCTTCTAAGCCTAAGGTCTAAATAAAGGACAGAAAGGAAAAGAGGGAGGGAAACAAGAATTCTCCCACACAAAGAACTGGTCAGCTCTCTAGTGAATTAAGCCTACAGCTTCTGCTTAAATTCACTGTCCCTCAATTTGCCATGTTAGAGCTAAATGTAAATATAACTGGAATGGTAAAAGAGGAGGTAGTGATTTTTACAGTTCCATTCTGGCTTCCTTTTAAGAAAAGCTGTCCATAAATTATATATCAACAAATCATGAACAAAGACTATTTAACCTTTCTGGACAGATCCACTAGAAATAGCATTCTGTTTATCTAATTAAAACTTTACTTCAGAACAACCCCTAACTTTTAATTGGATCTTAATATATATTTATTGCTAGACATGAATAATAAGAGGGCCTCTGTTGATGAACACCACATAATTCTCTCTTCCACTGCCAAATTAAATCCTAAGTTGTGCTGAATTTATGATCCTTTATATCAAATTCAAATATGAGACAGTGAATTTTTACAGATAATATAATAAAATCATTAGCCGGAAAGTCCTTATTTGCATAAGAATGAAATGTCTACAAGAATACAAAAATCTAATTAGCATTTAAAACATCTAAACTTAGTTCTCTGGAATTAAAGGCCTTACAAGATATTATAGAATTGTAATTAGTTATCTCCACAGTTATGTACCAATAAGGATAGGGCAGTTTTGAGAAATAAACTTAACAACTGACTAAAAAAGTTTTAATTAACAAATTATTATGTTTTTCAAAATTTTACAGTCACCTCTATTGGTTGAAATCTGGGAGGTGATGCAGTAAGTCTGTCATAATTAGTGGTACTATATCTTCAAGTTGTTTTCAGATTCAAGATTTCTTTACCTATAAATAGATTTAAGTTTATATGGTTTGGCTTTTGTCTATGAATATGAAGAGAGATGAATGAAATGAAGTCTTATTTCACTTTGGATAATTATTCAATTTGCTAGACTTCTAGTAGTTTCAAATTCCATTGTTTTTTTGTACATAAAATTATATCATAAAGCAAATTTAAAGTGAGAAAAGGAGATTAAGAAAAATGGTCACTGTTTTTGTGTTACTCTTACGGCTTTTAAGTGTAAGCATCTTTTGCTTCAAATATCTGGAATATGTGAACAACAGGCAATTCTTTTAAGAATTACTGTGGACAAAGGCTTTAGTTTGGCAAGTCACCAATGGTTATTAAGTCTACAGCTATAAAGAAACTCTGACTCAATTGTTTACTGGCCAAATCCTTGAGCTTTAACTAGAAATAAAACATTCTTAAAATTATTTGTTCATATAATAAAGTAAACTATGTTATCTTTCTCCCAGTCTTTCACTGGTTAGGAAAATCACAACAGATTTCTAACAATATACTTTCATCCAAAGAGCTGCATCTGCCCGAAATGAGAAACTTGATGTAGGTAATTCATCTAATTGATTTCTAATCCAATTTCTATATTTAAAAGTTTAGAAACCTGAACTATTATCTTCTAGTCTTTATATTCTACCAAAAAAAAAAAAATCCCCAAAGACAGGTCATCTTGTTCAACTAGCTTTTGGAGAGGATAGTAGTACAAGTAAAAATTATGAATCAAATTTTTCTGGCATTAGTTTGAAACCCCTAAGCCACAAATATTTTAATTAGTTTAATTTTCCGTGCAATAAAAATGTAGGAAAATTAGTTTACCTTTTTCCATACATCTACATATCTTTACAAACAGTTAATATTACAAATAAAGTTAACTGAATCCCAGCAAATATGCTGAATTGTTGGTAGTTGTTAAATAAATGGAAATATTTCTTAAACCTGAACTATTTTTCTTGAGAATGCAGCGTGAAACTATAATCCATTGAATGAGACAGCCATCTGGTGATGGACAAAAGCACTACAGACGCTATTTTGTATGAACTGATCATAAATATTCTACAGAAGCCAACTAAACCACACACACTCACAAAAAAAGAGCAGCACTGTCCAAAAGAAACATAATGAAATTCACATACGCAATGTAAAATTTTTATAATAGTTGCATTTTCAAAGCAGAAGCAATACATTTTATTTGACCCAATGTATCAAAAAAATTACTTCAACGTGTAAACAATATAATTAACTATTTTAATTTTTATTCTATTGCCTTTCTTTTTCATGAAACTTAGCGAATTAATTTATATTGCTTTTTTCATACTAAGCTTCAAACATACCATGGGTATTTTACAGCACACCATCAAGTGCTCAACAGGCACACGTGACTGGCTAGCTACTGGCTTACTATATCCGAACACAGATCTAGAGAATGAAACGAGAGCTGCAGTCACTTTGGTTTGTCTTTTACTAACTTCATTCATTTCTCAGCCCCTCTACCCACTCTGAAAAGCTTCCCCCTTTTTCCCTTTCAATTCTTCTTTATTTTGTAGAAAATTTTTGTTTCCTGAACATTTTCGAATACTTAAAAGTCACTGAAAATCCTGTCCAAGAACGACAAGACCACCACTGGAAAGTCCATCTCTGCTCCGGGGGACACAGGAGCGTTCGTTTGCCCGCGCCGTCCTTGGATTTGGCTCGCTGGGTGCACAGCAGCTGCAGGCGGCTGTCAGCTACATTCCCGGAAGGTGGTGGTCCCGGGACGCTAGAGGGAGGCTGCGCCGGGGTATCAGGGCTCGTCTCGGTCGCCAGGCCGCCTTGTGACATCATAGTTCCACGCCTTTGGAGTTCAAGTTCACAGAGGCTCCGGGCGTCCAGGCCCCGAGGGCCAAAGATTTTCTACATGAGAGAGGCAGGTCTGGAGGAGACACCAACTAGTTCCCTGCCACCTTGCCCCACAACTCGTTGCTTCCTGTCTGGCCCTCCGAGTCGCCGAAGGTAGGAGAAAAGACGCGCGTAGGTACGAACAAAACCACAAACCAGAAGCTCCCTTCGTTTCCCAGGAGCACCAGCGGGGTCTTCCGGCTGGACCACTGCCTCTGCTGATTGGTTGGAGGTTGGCGCCACGTGATGCAGACTCGGGTCGGCTGCTGCTTACCCCGCCCCCACCATCCCCCTCCTCAACTACAGGTCGCTGGAGGCGGAGAGTAGGTTTCCTAGGCAACCGCAGCAGGCCATCTGTACACACCAGGCCCGAGGCTAGAGAGGTTGTGCCCGCTGCTGCAAGACAGGTATTAGGAGGACGGAGTGGACTCTGACCTGTCTCGGATTGCCCTGGAATCCATCGTCTCTCGGGGATAAGGTGAGTATCCGCCATCTGGTGGCCTTAGGCATACATCATCTGTAAGCAGGAGGGGAGTCTTTGCTCCCCTCTCCTCCCTTCTCGGCCCGCCACCTGGAGGCAGACGCGAGTGAAGCAACGTTGAGGTCAAGAGAGCCCCGTAATGGTGCAGTGGATGAGAGACAGTGACGACAGTGGCTTTATCGAGGCGGTCAGGGTGACTGGAGCAAAGCTTAAGAGGAGGAGGAAGGGGGAAGGGTCGCCTACAGCCACCTGTGAGCCTTTACTGCACCGGTTAAGGTTCTGGGAAGGGAGAACCAAGTGCTCCTTGGCCAAACGTGATACTGCTCATCTAGAGCCAGAAGAGTGTTCGTTAGGACCATCAATGATAATTGATGGATTCTGATCCTTTTATACCCAGTGAGGAAACAGTTTGACCGTACAGGGCTTCTACTTTGCAGAAAAGGAATTTGGGTTTCTCAGAATGACACCCTACTCAACTCTCACGGCAGACAGAAACATGATCATTTATACTCCGATTATTACTCTGAATGATCGTGTAGAACAAATATTTCTTTAAGTCATACTATATAGTAGCCTGTGGCATGACAATTAATTCAAACCATTCAACAAAATTTCATTGAACACTTAGCATGTGCCAGGCACTGTGACAGGTTCATAGTTCTGGCTTTTAACGAACATGTAACCTGGTAGGGAGGAAAGAACTGCAAACATCACGATACAGTGTGGCAGGTGCTATATACAGGACATGTGCACACTTTAATCGGAGTCACAAGGAAGAGAATGCTTATAATACTACCAGAGAGAATGAAAGTCTTTACAGACTTTGAGTTAAATCTTTAAGGATGTATGGAGTATACCATACAGTCAAGGGAAAAAGACATTTTAGGGAAAGGAAATAGCATATGCCGAAGTACAGAAACATCCCAGCCAGTTCAGAGAACTGTAGCTGTGGCCTGAACCTATGGTGCTCTGTGGAGGTTGTGGTTGATGAACTTAAAAGGTAGGCAGGAATTAGAGCATGGAGACTGTGAATACCTTCTAAAGGGTATAGCATGAGCAGACTCACCTATCAGGAGGCTGACTGTCACAGTAGTGTAGAGGATGGATTGTAGGGAAGTGAGACTCCAGGGAGGGCATCCAGTTAAGGTAAAGTTATGAGAACCTGAACTGAGGCAGAGGCAAATGGAATGGAGAGAAGGAAAAAAATCTGATAGACATTTAGGAGGATTTAATGAGTGAACCTGGGGAAAAAGTATAAAAGACTGGTTGAGGATAAGTCCCAGGTTTCTGACTTGGATGGGGTCATTTATTAAGAGACGGCATACATTAGAAGAAGCAGGCTGGCTGGAAAACATAATGAGTTCAGTTGGGACATACCAAATTTAAGATGACTGTGACACATTCAGATGGAACCTTTCATCTGGGCAGTTGGATTTGTGGCACAGGAAAGAGGAAGATAAAGATTTTTCACCAAGAAGGAAACAACTAATTTTTAAAGTAGGTTTGAAATAACAAGTATAGAGAAGCCAAGGAGAAAAAGTCACACTAAAGAAGAAAACATATAGGAGAGAGTCATCAACATTGTCAAATGCCATGTCAAGGTCAAGTTGAGAGCTGAAACAAACTCACTGTCTTTGGCAATTAGAAGGTTATTGCTGACCTTGGTAATAAGATGCTGTAATGGCTTGAGGTGTCCTCAGTTGGAGGGCAGTGGGTCAAGGACTGAACAGAGGTAGTGAAGTGTTGCTAATGATTATTTAAAAGATTTTTTCTAAAGTATCTGAAA